>NC_031967.2:14710552-15010552 GCF_001858045.2 Oreochromis niloticus | reverse complement strand
GGGTGGGTGTAGTGTTCCTCTGTGGTGAGGTTGAGTGGGCCACACTGTGCTCTGTGGCCTAGGGGTGGTCGTTCACAGTGGATAGACACAGACACATTAACACCCACTCACTTTGGCTCGTGTGATTAGGTAGAGGATCAATAGGGGGTACATGACCCTCTTGACACTCCCATAGGGCTTAAATCTGTGAATCTCCACCAATTGCTCTTAGAACTGAAGAAGCTTCTCGGATGAGAGGTGAAATGTCTTCAAAAAACCTAAAGAAGTCCAGACACTTTTCTTTCCAAGCTCCTTAGCTGGATACATTCATCCCTGGATGTCTAAAGCTTGGTAAAAAGCTTTAAAGTTTTAAAAAGTTCAAAACTTTTATAATGTTGCAAGCAAATATCCCACTAGACTTGTTTCTGCTTTAATCAGTTAAATTCTGTACTTCTCTGAGTATTTAGTCATTTATTGGCAATTCAAATTGTATTCCTTAGACACAGTCTTTTTTTCCACAAAGTAGGTGCACAGCCTTGCCTGTAACACAGTAGTGGTATTTGGTACTGATGTCTTGGTCAGTGTGGTTGTGGTGATTGTTAGTGGGACTGCGGTCGATGTTGGTGCTGCAGTGGTGGTGGTTGATGTGGTTGTTGTGGTTGTTGGTGCTGCTATCCTGGTTGTTGGTGCCATTGTAATGGCCAGTGTGGTTGTCGTGGTTGTTGCAGGAGCTGCAGTAGTAGTTGTTTTTTGTGACTGTTGTCGTTGTTTGTGATGCTGCTGTGGTTGCTGTAGCTGCTGTGATAGTTAAGAGAGCAGATGTTTTTGATTTAGAAACTGCTCTGGTTGTCATTATTTGTCTCAATGTTATTGCATTTTTGCTTTGGCATTTAAATAACATTAAAGGCATGTAGCATGTACAGTATCTCAGAAAAGTGAGTACACCCCTCACATTTTTGTAAATATGTTATTCTATCTTTTCATGGGACAACATTGAAGATATGACACTTTGATACAATGTAAAGCAGTCAGTGTAGAGGTTGTATTACAGTGTAAATTTGCTGTCACCTCAAAATAATTCAACATACAGCCATTAGTGTCTAAACTGCTGGAAACAAAAGTGAGTACACCCCTAAGTGAAAATGTCCAAACTGTCCCCAAAATGTGTATATATTTTACGTGGCCACCATTATTTTCCAACACCCTCTTAACTCTGTTGGGCTTGGAGTTCACTAGAGCTTCAGATGGTGCCACTGGAATCCTCTTCCACTCCTCCATGATGACATCATGGAGCTGGTGGATGTTAGAGACCTTTTGCTCTTCCACCTTCCCTCTGAGGATGCCCTACAGATGCTCAATAGGGTTTAAGTCTGGAGACATGCTTGGCCAGTCAAGTACCTTAATCCTCAGTTTATTTAGCAAGGCACTGGTTCCCGACACCATCTCATCAGATCACTCGGAATCCATGTCCTTAGTCTGCTTGTCTTCAGCAAACTGTTTGCGGGCTTTCTTGCGCATTGTCTTTCGAAGAGGCCTACTTCTGAGACAACAGCCATGTGATGCAGTGTGCGGCGTATAGTCTGAGCACTGACAGGCTGACACTCTATGCCTTCAACCTCTGCAGAAATGCTGACAGCATTCATACATCTATTTAGAAAAGACAGCCTCTGGATATGACACTGAGCACGTGCACTAAACTTCTTTGGTCAGCCATAAGGTTTGTTCTGAGTGGAACCTGTCCTGTTAAAGTGCTGTATGGCCTTGACCACCATGTTGTAGCTCACATTCAGGGTGTTGTCAATATTCTTCTTTATGTAGAGTTACAATTCTGTTTTTCAGATCCTCAGAGAATTCTTTGCTATGATGTGCCATGTTAAACTTCCAGTGACCAGTATGAGAGAGTGTGAGAGCAATAATACCAAATTCAACACATCTGTTCCCCATTTGCACCTAAGAGCTTGTAAAACTAACATGTCACATGACACCAGGGAGGGAAATGGCTAATTGGGCACAATTTGGACATTTTCACTTAGGGGTGTACTCACTTTTGTTGCCAGCGGTTTAGGCAATAATGGCTGTGTGTTGAGTTATTTAGAGGTGACAGCAAATTTGCACAGTTATACAATCTCTACACTGACTACTTTACATTATATCAAAGTGTCATATTTTCAATGTTGTCCTATGAAAAGATATAACAAAATATTTACAAAAAATTGACGGGTGTACTCACTTTTTTGAGATATTGTATGTATAATTTTTTCAATTTAACAAATATTTCAATATCAAGTCCACATTTAAACAACATCCATATGAATCTCTGATGAGTTCATATTTACCTCAAACATGTCATCAATACAATACACTAACAGTTAATACAACATTGTTCATCTATGCTTCTTTTTGATAAAAAAAAATTGCCAACTCAAATAATATAAAACAGAAATCTGAAGTTGTCAAAAAATATTTTTCATTCCATACATCATTCATTTAACATATGTTGAAAGACACGTCATTAATTTGTGTATTTCATAAAATGTATTAGCTACTTTCTCTTGTTTCATCAGTGTTGGGAGACAGCTTCGAGCTGCTGTCATCTAAAGCAGCAGTCCCCAACCCCTGGGCCACGGACTGGTACCGGTCAGTCAGTTGTTTTGTACTGGGCCGTGATATAAATATACACAAATATACATAATATACACCATGTACACCATGCATATCCGGCAGCTATCCAGATTCAAAGAAAGAAAATCTGCAGTATTTTGTACACTAAAATAGATACCAAATATCATGTCTTCCTTTTCTTTTCAAATGCCTTGCTACCTTGATCATCATATCTGGTGGTCTAACTAGTTCAAACAATCAAACAAAATCTAGGAAGGAAGAAATTTGACAAACTGACATGTTGCAAAGGTGGCACCGTATTACTGTATCATACTCAAATTGAATGAGCTCTTTAGATTTACCCATTATACATGTGCTATATAAATAAAACTGTATTGTATTCTTTCAAAAATATTTTTTATAGGCACACTAGATGGCTAGGTACTTTATTTTATATACCTGTTGCAATGGGATCGAAAACATTTGAACTGATGTCGGCCAACAGTGAGATCAGTTGATCTGAAAGGATTGCAGCTGAGTCAGTTTGCCAGACCTGCTGGAAATAACTTAGTTCTTGATTGGTGGCTTCAGTATTTCATAACATCTGTTCCACTGTTGCAGACTGAGTTACTGAACCTCATTATGTGGGTTTGAATTAGCCAAGGAACGGACAAATTATGGTATCACCAATCAAAGCTTGCATAAACTACCTAACAATAAGGTTCAGGAATGATTGAATAGCATAAACACTTGAACATAAACATAAAGAAAGGCCTTTTTCTTGGATAAAACAAATCATCCTTTATTAACAGGTACTATTGATTCATGAATGATGTTTGAGATCTAGTATGCCATGTAAGAAGCTGTTTTTGCATTTATTTTTAGAATCGAGCAGATACGTGTGCGTCACTTTCATTATTGTTTATAACAAGGTGCGGTTCTTTCTTGTGAAACAGCTTCATACCAGTGAACAATCATGAAGTTGAATGGCATCTACCACATTGTTTTCACACCATTTCTAATCCACTCAGATCAATTGCTCACCTTTTAGCATGTTATTTAGGGACAACTGACATATAATGAAATTTTCTACAAAGAAATGTGTTAATTAGAAATATTGCTACATGTACACTTTAACTAAATCCACTCTACTGCTGGAATGGAGAAACTTTTTGACATATGAAAAAGAATTCTTGTGAAATATTAAAAATATGAGTGAAAAATTATTGAAAATATCATTTGAGAAACAAATTCTAAACATTCATAACAACATTTTGAGAAACAAACAAATACTATTTATTACTATTATTTTCTATGGCAACAGAAACATAAGTATTGTAAGGTCATTGATGCCACATTCTCAGACTATTTTTCACAACAACATCTGTAAAAGACTAATAATAAAACAGGAAGCCTCTATCAGTACAGATCTTTTGAAGATGAAAAATGCACGAGGAGTGCCCAGCACACCTACGTATTTTGAACAAGTGTGTTTTGAAGGGCAACAAAGGGGAAAATGTCATCACACCCAACTGTGATTGAGTGAAATTTTCAGTCTGTTGAAATTCTAAGCACACCAAAAGTCAGTGATACCACACAGTAATCCCTATGCACTTTGCAATCAATTAATATTGATGGACATTTTAATCTCTGACTTTTTAAAATGAAGTTATTCTGTATTATCTGCGGAACATATGACAAAAACTATTAAAAAAAATAAACAGCTACTTTTTCACTTTTTTAATTTGCATGGTGCAGAATTTCTCAAATTAACATGTTAATAACTTTTCAAATAAACACCTTGAGTTTGCTGACATGAAACAAAAATTTATGCATATACAAAACTAAACCTAATAAACTAATGTTGTTTACAAGATTACAGTTACAATTTGTTCGAAACACAAATGTCTTAACTCTTCTATGTTTTCTGATGTGCTATAAATATACTATTCACCATAAACTGGCCTATATGGATTTAGAGCTTTGTGACCAATGTTTTGCCACAGAAATGTTAAAACAAACAAACACAACATCCTTTTAATACTTTGACTTTGACTACATTTAGCCACAATGAAATACACACACACACACACACACACACACACACACATACACACCTTCTCTTATAGTATTGCTTGCACAACTGATGTGTGGTGCTTCAGCTATTAATCTTGTACAAACACAGAACAAAACACTAACAAAAACATAAATGCTGTAAAGGTCCTTGTCCTTGTCAATGCTATTTTGCTGTTTCAAAATAAATCATTACACAACAGGTTTATTAATCTGAGCTGTTTAATGTTGAACATCATTCAGTCTACAACTTTTAGCTTTATTTTCTACAGAATGTATGAAAAAATACCTATGAAGATAATTTACACTTTGTCACAGGTTTGTTGCACAGTTTTCAGAATTGAATTTTATGCCTTTTTAAGAAAGTAAAAACATGTCAACAACATATGTGAGAGATTATGAGAGACAGCCCCAAGAATGCAATGAAGCACAAAATACTCTCTCTCTTACTCAGGTTCCTGCCAGTAAATAAATATCACAATAACAGAAAGTTGATGCTCTGCGTCTGCTGAGTTCATCTCTAGTGCTGCAGCTCACCCTGCTGGATAATGCAACACCTGTCAAATGGATTTTTACAATCACACTGTTCCCTATCAGTATTTTTGTCAGTATTCTTTCATGTGTACGGGGGCTTTGGCCCAGAATCAAATATCTCAAACAGTGTTGTTAATGTTTGTTAATGACACAGAAAAAAAATCTCCACAGTATGTTTTCAAGTGAAATATTTTAGCAGTTCAAGAATGGATTTCCACTGAGTTTGACAACTAATAAATTCTACAACTGACATACAAAATAGACAGGTATAATGCTTAAATACATACACCATCTCTACTATCCTAAGTATACTGCCTAAGCAAAAAAAAACAGTAGCATTTAGACTCTTAGGGTCAATTTTTGTAACGTAAAAAGTGCAGGAGCAGCACTTGGACTGATTTTTTTGGACTTCATATGGAAGACATTATTGCATTTTCATGATAAAATAATAATTTTGGAGCAGGACAGAAAACACCATGTGAATTCACTAAATAGAATATAATTTTTAGGGATTAAATTTCAATTTTACGTTCTTTCCAAACAAGTGCTTGCAGGAACCTTCAGCATAAGCAGGCCACTCTGGCGGATGCTGCAAAGAGTTGGAGGTGAGTGGAGGAAGACAGGACAAATGGACAGGACATGTGGAAGAGAGCCAGAGATTAATAATAACTAACATTAAATGCAGAGGTGTGTAAACACATAGTGAGTGAAGAAGAAATACTAAAGTGCAAATAATAAAGTGCATCATGGAAATCGCACAGGAGCCTGGACCTATTGCAATGTAACTAAGGGAGGATTCAGGGTCACCTGATCCAGTCCTAACTATGCTTTAGAAAAAAGGAAAGCCTAATCTTAAAAGTAGAAACAGTGTCCGTCTGTAAAATCCAAACTGGAAGCTGGTTCCATAGAAGAGGCACCTGAAAACTGAAGGCTCTGCCTGCCATTGTACTTTTAAATACTCGAGGACAGGCATGTCCAAAGTCCAGCCGGCAGGTTCAAATTTGCCTCTGTCATAAAATCAATAATATGCCACCCCTTCAGCACTGCTGACCGTGCAAAAAAACTATTTTATATTCCTCCAGAAGATGGCAGTAGACTTATGGCTACACTATCGACATGTAACCTTTGACACTTTTTCAGGCTATTTCTAAAATGGCAAGTGTAACTACAAAATGGAAAGTTGACAATGAGGGCCACCACCTCCAGGACAAGTGGAAATTGTTGTATTTTTTCACTAAAATATGAAACAGCTGTGTCTGCCTAATTTGCCAAGAGACTGTGGCTGTTTTCAAAGAGTTCAATATTAACCAAACAAAACATGCTAACTACAACAAGCTAACTAGGAAGGATGAAAAATTGAAGCAACTGGAAGCTGTTTTAACGGCACAGCAGCGCTTTTTCACAAGAGGTTGTGAGTCAAATGAAAATGCCACAAAGGCAAGCTACGAGGTGGCAATGCTGATTGCCAAGCACTGCAAACCTTTTTCTGAGGGTGAATGTATTAAAGACTGTGTGATGAAAATGGTGAGAAATTTTGTCCTGAGAAGAAGCAAGAGTTTGCCAATGTTTGCCTGGCTCGTAACACTGTGGTGTGAAGAACTGAAAACGTTTCATCTAATATTAACACAGAGTTAGAAGCAAAAAGAGTGGAGTTTGTTTTTTTTTCGTTAGCCTGCGACGAAAGTACAGATGCATCTGCCACTGCTCAGTTACTGATTTTTGAGAGGAATGAAATGAATGTAAGTGAAGAGCTACTTGACCTCTACAGCCTTAAGGACTAAACAAAAGGAAGAGATTTATTTGCTGCTGATTGTTCTGCCGTAGATGACATGAAACTATTGTGAAATAAAGTCACTGGTATTATTACAGATGGCACACCTGCCATGGCTGGGGAGCGAAATGGATTAACAACCCTAGTCTGTAACAAAGTCAGCAAAGAAGGAGGCAAAGCTATAAAACTTCACTGTATTATTCACCAACAAGGACTCTGTGCTAAACATATGAAATAGGATCATGTTATGAAACTGGTGGCTATTAATTATATCCGCTCCAAAGCCCTGTGCCACCGACAGTTTCAACAGTTTCTATTTAACATCCAGGCTGAATATGGAGATGTTGTGTACAGCACGTCATGTGCACAATGACGTGAGATAGCTGAGTTGGGGGTCTGCATTGCAGCACTTCTACTCTCTTAAGGAGGAAATCGGACAATTCTTGGGACAACCGATGCCAAAACTATCTGATCATGTTTGGCTGGCTGATTTAGGATTTTTAGTAGACATAACATGACATCTGAACGTGCTGAACACGAGCCTTCAGGGGCAAAATGCAGTCGTAAGCCAACTACTGTATATTCACACATCAAAGCCTTGGGGACCAAACTGCTACTTTTCCAAAGGCACCTGTCACAAACGCAGCCCAATACTACACATTTCCCATCGCTGCAGGAAATAATGACAGACCGCTATCAGTGTGTAAATGAGGAGGTATGCAGCAGACATCTCTTCTCTGGCTGAGAAGTTTCAACAGCCCCTTCGGGATTTTGCAGCTATTGAAAAGGAGATCATGCTTTTTTCATCTCCTTTGTCCGTGGACCCTGATGACGCTCCTGACCATCTGACATCAAGTATCACAGTCAGCACCAACAGTTCCCTCTTGTTGACTTTTACTGCCAGCTGGATAAAATGCTGAACTTGTTTGGCTCAATATACTTGTGCAAGAAGACATTCAATTCAATTCAATTCAATTCAATTCAATTCAATTCAATTTTATTTATATAGCCCCAAATCACAACAACAGTCGACCTCAAGGCGCTTTATATTGCTTTATATTGTACAGTAGATAACTCAATGCATTATGGGAATCCCCCGGCAGCCTACGTCCATTGCAGTATAACTAAGGGAGGATTCAGGGTCACCTGGTCCAGCGCTAACTATATGCTTGAGCAAAAAGGAATGTTTTAAGCCTAATCATAAAAGTAGAGATATTGTCTGTCTCCCGAATACAAACGGGAAGCAGGAAGTTCCAAGGAAGAGGGGCCTGAAAACTGAAGGCTCTCCCTCCCATTCTACCTTTAAATACTCTAGAAACAACAAGTAAGCCTGCAGTCTGAGAGTGAAGTGCTCTAATGGGGTGATATGGTACGATAAGGTCATTAAGATGAGATGGGGCCTGATTATTCAAGACCTTGGATGTGAGGAGCAGGATTTGAAATTGTGGATTTAACAGGGAGCCAATGAAGAGAAGCCAAAATACACTGCATTCCAAATGATTATGTAAATATTATTTAAGTGTCATAAAGATTAAATATGTTGTTTTTAAATGAAACTCATGGATGGCATTGTGTCTCAAGGTTCTTTGGATCACTGAAATCAATCTCGGACACGGACTGTGATAATTAGTTTGCCAGGTGAGCCCAATTAAACGAAAAACTACTAAAGAAGGATGGTCCACATTATTAAGCAGACCACCATTTCCAGGCAATATGGAAAAGAAAAAGGATCTCTCTGCTGCTGAAAAGTTTGAAATGTCTTGGACAAGGAATGAAAACCTTAGATATATCACAGAAACTTAAGCGTGATCATCGTACTGGTAAAAGATTTGTGGCTGAGTCACAGCACACACGGGTTACATGCAGATAAAGGCACAATGAGGAAGGTTTCTGCCACACAAATATATCGGATTAGGAGCCACATGAACGTCAAGGTGTAGAATCCTCCAGAGACTTGCAGTTATGCATAAACCTTCTATTCGGCCACCTCTAACCAATGCTCACAAGCAAAAACGGCTCCATCTTTGCATTCAAAAGTCGTCCTCCATGTTTATTGGTGCTGTAAGTCATAGAGAAATACTTGAACACTTAAAAATTAAAAGTCCACAGACTGTTTTGGCATTGACATGATATTAGTTAAAAGTATTATAGAATATATAGTGCAACCATTCACATACATTTGTAATCTGTCTTTTCGAACTGGTATTTTTCCTTCAAAAATGAAAATAGCAAAAGTTATTCTCATCCATAAAAAGGGAGAGAGATGTCAGTTTACCAGTTATAAACCAATATCACTACTCCCACAGTTCTCAAAAATCTTTTTTAAATATATTTTTTATTTAATAGACTTTAGTTTTCAAGTCTATTAACAAAATTATTTGTTTATAGACTTGATAAATATATTGAGAAACATAATCACTTAATGTCATGGACTGCGATGGCAGACCGTTGAGTTGTGGGAAAGTAGGACCCAAAATGCAGGACTAATGAGCAGTGAATTTTATTTACAGTGGAGAGATGAATAAACATTTACAAAACTCAGCACTGTTGCTCCTGTGGCGATTCCTCCGTGAATCCCCACACAGTGCAAATGTTCATGAAAGGTGAATAACAACAACTCCAAAAACCCAGTTCAAAACTGTGACTTCCCTCCATGAAAATACATCTCTCGTGTAGGCCCGATCTTTCAGGCAGCCTGCCGTAGGTCCAGCAGTGGCAAAACAGTTTAGGTGGCCTGCTCCAGCAGCAGCGACATAGCAGCTCTGGTGGACAGCTGCAGGTCCGGTGGCAGCAACCCGCCATAGTAGGTGAACTGTGACGTGCTGGACGTACCAGCCGTGTTGAATGTGCCGGCCATGCAGGTCGTGCTGTACGTGGATGTGCCGGCGGCAAAAGACTGACGGGCAGCTTGGTAAACGGCCGGTATGCAGGGCCGGCCAGGTGGCGTAACATCCTCGGGCGCAGGCATGGGCTGCTCGCAGACCCCCGGCGTGCAGACCTCCGGCTTGGCAGAGCAGGTCCCTCCAGCGCGCAGACTTCCGGCTCGGGCAAAGCAGATCCCTCCAGCACGCAGGCGTTGGACTCAGGCACAGCGGATCCCTTGACTGCGCAGACCTCAGGCTCAGACTGAGCAGGTCCGAGCGACGGTGTTGCTGCCACAGGCGCTGGTGATGGCGGTGGCGTGGTAGCTGTGAACAATTGAGAAGGTGGTGGTATAGCGGCTGCAGGCAAGTGAGATGATGGCGGAGCTGATAGCTGGACGGGCTCCTCGGACCCTCCAGCGAAAACAGACGGCTGAACGGTCCCTCCAGTGGCAGCAGACGCAGGACCAGAAGGTGCAGAACCCTCTGGCTGAGGCAGCGCTAACTGCAGCTGTACAGGGCACACAGCCAGCTCGTGATGCTGCGGCTGGGGCTGTGCAGTGAGCAGTATGATTCTGATCAGCAAGGGGAACACTGGAAGCATTCATGCAGGCTTTGTAACCCTCTGATAGTTGAGAATCTGTTATACAGCCTTTTTCAAAATCTATGCGTGAATTATGGCTATTATGGTTATTTGGCTCTGGTGTAGGTGAACTAAATTAAAATCCAATATGCTGTACTCAAAAACATCACTAAAATCACGAGACAAGCACTCACTCTGTGGTGTGGATGGACAGGTGTTGAAAAACAGGTCTCTCCACCATCGCACAAAGCTCTAGATTGTTCTTGTTCTTCTGGAAGTTCTATACAGCATAAATATTCCACAAAAGTCAGGGGCTCATCATTGTCCTCATCATCATCATCATGAGAAGGGGTGCTGTGCTGACTGTGAAGATAGACATGTGTTAAAACATTATATATATATATACATACATACATACATACATACATGGAACTATATGAATACGTCTCTTTTTTATTTATTGTATGTCTATATAACTGGTTGGTGAGACACGTCCAGGATCCATAAAAAGTAGTTTAATTAAAACACAATTGATTGATTAAATTAAAACCACGGGTAAACCATGTGAACTCAAGTGAACCCGGAACTCACACGAGCAAGCTGAGGTATAGGTGCACGCATACACACATGCACATGAACCCACATGGTGGGTGAGGTTGGAAAGAAACGTTTCTGGCTAGGTCACACAACACAATAGCTGTGGCACCGCTGTAACCGCGCAAGATCGGGACTTTTGCACTCGAGGGAATTAAAAACACATAAACCACTCACCGATTGTTTATTCTCTACTCTGGCATTGTCGGTAAGAAGAAAAGAAGACTCCCCACTCACCATTCATTGTGCATAGATCAGCTGTTCACTGTTTTCACTACTTTCTAAATAGACCTCACTGTTTACCTGCAAGGAGCTCCCATGTCAAGTCTGCTCTTAATCCGCCCCCTGACACCTGTACTTTCTTGTTCCAACACCAAGTCAGCTTGTCTTCTGTTCTCTGTCCAAAATATACACAAAACAACCTCTTGGCAGTTTCCCTCACCACACTAGTAAGACTATGGTGAATCTTGGAGTTGTTGAGGACAGGTCCTGCTCAATAACAACTAATTTTCTAGTTTTGGCGCAAGAACACCAAAATTATATGCAAACTGTTGTAATTCCTACACCATTCACCTGATTTGGATGTAAATACCCTCAAATAAAAGCTGACAATCTGCAGTTAAAGCACATCTTGTTCGTTTCATTTGGAATCCATTGTGGTGGTGTACAGAGCTAAAAATGTTAGAATTGTGTCGATGTCCCAATATTTATGGACCTGAATGTAAATTAAACCAGATACCACTTTTAAAGAAATTAGAAGACGATCGGGCTAGATGGAAATCTCTACCCATATCACTCATTGGAATTGTCGCCTCAATAAAAATGATGGTCTTACCAAAAATCACAAGTATAGTTGTAAAGGAATTAAATACCTGGAACATATATTAGAAGGAACAGAGTTTATTCCATTTGACAGACAGTATGGGATGACCTGGATGACTGAGAACCTTCACAGACATTAACACGAAAAGATTTTTAGAATATCAACAAATTAAATCTATAACAAAAATGAAATTTAAACCTAAGGATTTTCAAGCTGAATTGGAAACATCATCAAGTGTGGTACAATTTCTTACTCTTAAAACCCCCAAATTACTGTCTAAAATATACAGAACATTCTCTAAAATAGATCAATCAATATCACTTCCTATTACAAAATGGGAAGCAGATCTATCAGTCAGCTTAGACCAAAATTTCTGGTTTTAGGTATGCTTAAAAACCTTTTAACTAATTAGAAATCCCTTTTTTCAATTTATACAATACAAAATACTACATAGAGTGCATTATAGAGGTCAGCGGATGTTCAAGATGGACTTTACAACTTCTAACAACTGCTCACACTGTCAAGGCAATACACCTGAAAATTACATCCACGCTCTCTGTCTACCTCCCTTTTAGTGTGCTTCTTGGGCACTTGGATGATGTCACTACAGAGATGACTACAGCACACATGGTTCTCACTGCCCTATGCATTCCCAAGAAAACAGTCCTCATAAACTGGAAAATAAAAATAATATTAAATTTAACCAATATAGAGACCATTTGATAGATCACATTAGTCTTGATACAGCCTCTGCCACCACATTAGATAGATCTCTCTGGGCTCCTTTGATCCAGGTGCCAAAACCATAACTAGTGTTGCATAATGAAACAACACTTCCAACAACCATTCATCTTGAACATGGAACTTGATCAACAACCTCCCCAACGGTTCTCAGTCAAACATAAAATTGTCGCTATGTATCTCTTGGGCCAATTTCACAGCCCTACCATTCAAGGACTTTGCAGATTTAGCAATAGATGAGACCCCACTTGTTATGCCCGGTTTGTTCAGGCTGTAGAGATTGATTCACAGAGTAACATTTTTAGCAACCAAATATATTAATTATAAACTGAAAAAATAACAAAAGAAAACTAGATGTTAACCTAAAACCAACATTTCACTTAAATTAGGAATGACTACAACACAAGTAGAAAGAAAACTAAGAAATAATTTTCCTAAAAATTTAAATCAACAATTTCAAATAAATTGTTCAATAAATTCAAATGTTAGTGACCTTAACCTCAAAGTCAAGGTCAGAGGTCAGGTTTTCTGATAATCTTGTGAATGCAATAACTCTAGAAGGAAGTCATCTAGGATTGTCAAACTGATACAATACGTTCTACTAAAAAACTCCACTTTGTGGCAGAGTTGCTTTAATATCTAGCTGCTTCTGTTACGTTACAAGCAACTAGCGGGACCACAGTGGAATGAACGACCTATTCTTTCACAAGTATAGGAGTAGCAGTCTGCATACCTAGGGGCTTGATTTTATACATTTGTGGCCATGGAAGTGACTGGAAAACTTGAAACTGATCATTTGGATGGGTGCATGAATACTTTTGTAAAAACTGTGTATCAGATTGGAATAAAAATGGAAACTCTGCATCCATAGAGTAACAAACCAATGCCAAGCACTGGGGATTTAGTTCTTGTTGCAGTATGGGCTCAGAAAGGTAAAATGCTCTCCAGAATAAAGCTCTTACTAGCCCCAATATCTTGCCGAATTTTAGAATGTATATTTTCCAATCAAGGATACAAAATCATATGAGACAAAAGGTGCATGAATCTCATCAGTACAAGTAGGTAGCTATATACTGTTGACAGTAGTACAGTTGACTTCACATATACTCGGAACCTGCAGATATGCAGGGTAGCATAATAAATGGACAGTCAGCAGTGACAGATTTTAGTAGGATCAAACTTTCCAGTCATGTCCCCAGAACACCTTGCAGCACTGAGTGGACTCACACTACCCCTAGAGATCTATTACATGTACACCTAAAATTCTCCTTTTGCTTCCATTCTGGGTGCTGGATCCTCATTATTTGTCAAAAAAATATTGATCATAATAGCATCTTCAGAAGCTGTGTTCACCATAATTTCTTTAATATAAGTAAACAGGTGAGCAGACAGAGTGCCCAAGCAAAATACACCATGGACAAGACATGAAAAAAACAAACAGGCTTGAAAAAAAAGACAAAAAAAACAGTAATTACTCCATATGAAATAATAGCTGTTATTACTTCTCAGCAAACACAACAATGCATCCCCAGACAGAAAAAGATGCAGAATCATTGCCAATGCTGTCTAATGAATAACCAATGTATTCATTATAAACTAAAAAAACAAGGCTAGGGTCTTCACATTAGATTTAATCACTAGTCCACCTTTATACAGTCTAGGTGTTAAAAAATTAGCCATGATATCTCTGCTTACATCTTGGTGAATTTAGCTGACTAAATCCACAAAGAGCAGCAGCACAGGTCAGATGACCAGGGCTGAGCCGAGCAGCATGGAACTGAATAGCTACTGAGCTAAACCACGATAACTCAAACATGCAATCTTCCACAACGCTGCCTGTGTCTTGGGTCCTTTGTATCAGTGTGGTGCCAAAACCCAGGCTTGGCATGACATACCATTTGGCCATTTGACTACAGTGCACAGGGCAGTGCCCTTGCACGCCATTTCTACAAACAATCCTATGCACATGCACATGCATATGAACATGTTTCAGGTAATCTTCCAAGTTGGCATCCCGAAAGAGATGCTGACTGACTAGGCTACATTATTTGTGTCTTACTCTTTAAAGAAGCTATACAGGTAACTAGGCGTCAAGACTATGACTCTAGGGTTTAGTCATAAATTGTACACCTTCAAGTTATTTCAACATTATCATCATTGTTTTAGTATTTATTGTTAAAAAATTTAAACTTTGGTGTGATCCAAACTGTGTGACACTAAGTAAACTTGAATCCCAGAGCCAAAACAATAAAACTACAAAGACTACAAGTCATTCTTTGTTCTCTCTGAGTAAACTTGATTGTTCAACATAACTAACGCTGTCAGGTTGGGAGACATTATTGGAAAATAATTTAATGACAATGAAACGACAGAGACCAATTTGTACAAAATTGCTTTTCCTTTCATTAAGGCTCCTAATGTCAAAGTTCCTTGAACCCATTTCTCTTTACCCACCCAAACTGCAAAGCATCCCAGGAGACAGTGTAAATTTCTCATAGATTCTATATTCTGGTCATTGTGACTTTCTTACAGAAAATGTAAAAATTAAAAGACATGTCAAACAATACAAATACAATTTGTATGTATGTATGTATGTAGAACTACTCATTACACTTTATTATACATATATATGTATATATGTATATATATATATATATATATATATATATATATATACATATATATATATAGAGAGAGAGAGAGAGAGAGAAAGAGAGAGAGAGAGAGAGAGATATTTGTGATGTATATGCTGTGTATGCTCTATATGAAGTGAAACCTAAAACATATCATTTGCATTTAGAAAATATAATAAGAGCTGTTGGGGATGATTTTGTTAAAAAATTCTTTCTATATATTTTTTATGTTTAGTCTTTTTTTCTACATGAAAGAGGAACAGTTAACAGACATGTAGGCAGAGACACACTTACAAGCAAGGAGGTCTTTGTGGGGTCTTTACCTTATAATACAATACAAGGTACTTCACAATATAAATTGCCATGAGGTGACTGTTAGCGTGGTTTGGCGCTATATAAATAAAATTGAATTGAACTGAATTGAACAGCATAAACTACTAAGCCTTTAAGATACAACACCAATATGTGTTATAATCTATTGCCTTTGTCTGTGTCATTCTGTTTATACCAGGGTCATTCCCACCCAGAAATATTTTCATATTGAAAAACATAGCAAATCTACTCTTTCTGATGTGTCCAATAAATAAAGAGTTGCATCATCTTCTGCTTGCCTTTCACATGGAAACCAGCACAGATGCTATTGCTGGCTTGATAGAAGCCATAACAGCAGCACCAGGGGTAAAACAGTGCTGGAATTAATCTTGTGGCATACTCCACTTGAAGCCGTAGTTGTAGATACAGCAGTTGTACTTGTGGATGCTGTAGTTGCAGTAGGTGTAGTTGTTGGTACAACAGTTGTACTTGTGGATGCTGTAGTTGCAGCAGGTGTAGTTGTTGGTACAACAGTTGTAGTAGTTGATGTATTAGTTGATGCAGCAGCTGTGGCAGAAAAAAATTGACAAATTGAGAAGTCACTCTAAAACATTTGAGACTTTTTGATCAAACATCACAAAATATTACTCACATGTGTCATTGACAGTGATGGAGGCCCTTTCAATGTCAAAGCCTGAAACGTT
Organism: Oreochromis niloticus; assembly: GCF_001858045.2. NCBI lineage: Eukaryota > Metazoa > Chordata > Actinopteri > Cichliformes > Cichlidae > Oreochromis > Oreochromis niloticus. The sequence goes on along the minus strand of NC_031967.2, from coordinate 14,994,343 downwards.
TGAGGCTGTACTGTTCAAAACATTGCTAATCGCAGTGTTGTTTGGTACAGATGTGTTTACAAACTGAAGTTCTATGGTGTTGATGACTGATCCCTGCCTGTAAATGCAGAGACAAAATTTATAGTTTGGAATATTTTGGGCTTTAGGTCAGTGCTCTTAATGTTGTATGTCAAAATACTGAAATTACCTGAAGCTCACAACATTCAAGGAGACCAAGGAAGGGAACGCAATTCTGTAAGGAGGTTCCAGCTGCAGGCACAAAGGAGAATTTTCTTAAAATTCTGTTAATATGGTTTTATATGTGACAAATTGTACAGTAAAATATGACAGTAGCCTGATGAGCACTTGACCCCTATGGCGAGTAGCTATGGTGGAATAGTCCAAAGATGGGCTTGCTATATTAGTTTTGTACTCTGTTGCCCAATAGTTTAATGTGTCTCCTCCCAAGGAGGATGATGAGAATACAGATTCAAACCCAAGACCGTCATGCTGTGAGGCAACAGTGATAACTACCATGCCATTGTGCTGCCCTTTCTAAAAGAAATTGGGGGAAACTGGAAAAACGTTCACAGATTTTAAATTAATGCATTTTAACAACTTCATACAGTTTTATTATGTTTATTATCAATCTTCTGGTGAGAGAAATGTAGTGCTTTTTGTCTTAAATATGTGCTGTAAAGTTAAGTTCAATGTATGAGGTGGAGATGTGAAAGACAGTAGACAAGCGAAAGAAAGAGAATCTTGTATCTGCATTTGTTAAAGTAAAAAGCTTTCTTCAAATATGAAGTGAGAACCAACATCTTAAGAGTTTGTCTCCTTTGAGAGAAGAATAAAAATCCAACAATAATACTGACTTCGAGTGCTTTCATACCAGTACAAAAGACTGCGGATCAATAGCTCAAAAGCACATCAATAAATCTTTGGAAAAAGTTTTCCAAAGTTTTATAACGGTGCAAGCAAACATTCTCTAGTTGACTTGTTCCGCCTGTAAATCAATGAAATCCTGTATTGAGCATGTAGTATTTTAATGGTCTGCTACTCGTCGCCCTCGCAGGAACCCTAATTGGGCTGTCAACCACCAATCTCTAGCCCACCTGACCAGGGCGCCCACTGCGATTAGCAAAAAAGAAAATACTCCACTCATCTTCGGTCTTCTAAACATCCGCTCACTGACAAATAAGGGACCTCTCATCCAACACTTCCTATCTGACTGTAAGTTTGACTTTTTCTGTTTAACTGAAACCTGGCAACAACCTGATGACTTTTCTCAGCTAAATGAATCTACTCCTCCGGGGTTTGTTTACTTTTCTAAACCTCGCTGCTCAGGTCGTGGGGGTGGTCTCGCGATCATTTGTCGCCAGCACTTGAAAGTCCTGCCAGTGAATGTTGACACCTTTAGTTCCCTAGAATGCCTTGCATGTGAGCTGACTGGAGCTATTCCCACAATCATAGTTACTTCCTAATTTTTCTGATATTTCTGAGTTTATATGTAAATCAAAGCCTGCCACAATGTATCTTCACCCTATGCCTATAGGGCTTGTGAAACCCTGCCTCTCTTTTTTACTCCCACTCATCTCTGCTATCATCCACTCTTCACTCACCACCGGTGTCATTCCCTCCTTATTCAAGAGCGCTTCAGTCACTCCCATACTGAAACAACCCTCTTTAGACCCTTACAATTTTAACAACCTCTTTCCGATTTCAAATCTACCCTTCATCTCTAAAATGCTCGAAAAAGTAGTTGCAGTACAACTTCATTCACAGCTGATCTTGTGCCATTGTTCTATTATGTGTTTTTATCTATTGTACAATGTCCTTGGGTGTCTTGAAAGGAGCGTTATAAAAAAATTTATTATTATCATTATTAATGTCTTTTCTTTAGACACATGCTTCATTCTACTTTCCACAAAGTAAAAAACATACCTGTGCCTTTATAGTTGCAGCTCGAGTTTTAAAAGCTTCAGATGATGAATTCAACAAGTCAGTTGTAAAATTACTTTCAATGGATCTGAAAACAACAAGAACGGGGGTGGTGGAAGCAGTCGCTGACGTAGAGACTGGGACTGAGGTGGGGGTGGCAGATGTAGTTGTGGTGGCAGCTGTTGTTGTTGTTGTTGTAGTTGGTGCTGTGGTGGTAGTGGCTGTGGGTGTTGTTGTTGTTGTGGCACGTGTTGTGGTGGTGGTGGCAGCTGTTGTGGTGATGGCATCTGTTGTTTTTGTAGTTGGTGCTGTGGTGGTAGTGGGAGCCGTTGTTGTTGTTGTTGTGGCAGGTGTTGTGGTGGTGGTGGCCGCGGTTGTGGTGGTGGCAGCTGTTGTTTTTGTAGTTGGTGCTGTGGTGGTAGTGGGAGCCGTTGTTGTTGTTGTTGTGGCAGGTGTTGTGGTGGTGGTGACAGCTGTGGTGGTGGTGGCAGCTGTTGTTGTTGTAATGGCTGGGGCAGTGGTGGTGGTGGGAGCCGCTGTTGTCGCCGGTGTTGTGGTGGTGGTGGCAGCTGTTGTGGTAGTGGGAGCCGTTGTTGTTGTTGTTGTTGTGGCAGGTGTTGTGGTGGTGGTGGCCGCTGTTGTGGTGGTGGCAGCCGTTGTTGTTGTTGTGGCAGGTGTTGTGGTGGTGGTGGCAGCTGTAGTGGTGGTGGTAGCTGTTGTTGTTGTAGTGGCTGGGGCTGTGGTGGTGGTAGCTGCCGATGTTGTTGTTGTGGCAGGTGTTGTGGTGGTGGTGGCCGCTGTTGTGGTGGTGGCAGCTGTTGTTGTTGTAGTTGGTGCTGTGGTGGTAGTGGGAGCCGTTGTTGTTGTTGTTGTTGTGGCAGGGGTTGTGGTGGTGGTGGCAGCTGTTGTTGTCGTACTTGCTGGGGCTGTGGTGGCAGCCGTTGTTGTTGTTGTCACAGGAGCAGTGGTAGTTGTAGCAGCTGTTGTTGTTGTTGTTGTGGCAGGTGTTGTGGTGGTGGTGACCGCTGTTGTGGTGGTGGAAGCTGTTGTTGTTGTTGTTGTGGCAGGTGTTGTGGTGGTGGTGGCAGCCGTTGTTGTCGTAGTTGCTGGGGTTGTGGTGGTGGTGGCAGCCGTTGTTGTCGTAGTTGCTGGGGTTGTTGTGGTGGTAGCTGTTGTTGTTGTAGTTGGTGCTGTGGTGGTAGTGGGAGCCGTTGTTGTTGTTGTGGCAGGTGCTGTGGTGGTGGTGGCCGCTGTTGTGGTGGTTGCAGCTGTTGTTGTTGTTGTTGTGGCAGGGGTGGTGGTGGTGGTGGCAGCCGTTGTTGTTGTAGTTGCTGGGGTTGTTGTGGTGGCAGCTGTTGTTGTTGTAGTTAGTGCTGTCGTGGTAGTGGGAGCCGTTGTTGTTGTGGCAGGGGTTGTGGTGGGCGCTGTTGTGGTGGTGGCAGCTGTTGTTGTTGTAGTTAGTGCTGTGGTGGTAATGGGAGCCGTTGTTGTTGTTGTTGTGGCAGGGGTTGTGCTGGTGGTGGCAGCCGTTGTTGTCGTAGTTGCTGGGGCTGCGGTGGTGGTGGCAGCACTTGTTGTTGTTGTCACAGGAGCAGTGGTAGTTGTGGCAGCTGTTGTTGTTGTTGTGGTGGCAGCTGTGCTGGTGGTGGCAGCTGTTGTTGTTGTAGTGGCTGGGGCTGTGGTGGTGGTGGCTGACGTTGTTGTTGTTGTGGCAGGGGTTGTGGTGGTGGTGGCAGCTGTGCTGGTGGTGGCAGCTGTTGTTGTTGTTGTGGCCGATGTTGTGGTGGTGGCAGCTGTTGTTGTTGTAGTTGGTGCTGTGGTGGTAGTGGGAGCCGTTGTTGTTGTTGTTGTGGCAGGGGTTGTGGTGGTGGTGGCAGCCGTTGCTGTCGTAGTTGCTGGGGCCGTGGTGGTGGTGGCAGCCGTTGTTGTTGACGTTGTGGCAGGTGTTGTGGTGGTGGTGGCTGCTGTTGTGGTGGTGGCAGCTGTTGTTGTTGTTGTGGCAGGTGTTGTGGTGGTGGCAGCTGTTGTTGTTGTAGTTGGTGCTGTGGTGGTACTGGGAGCCGTTGTTGTTGTTGTTGTGGCAGGGGTTGTGGTGGTGGTGGCAGCTATTGTTGTTGTTGTTGTGGCAGAGGTTGTGGTGGTGGTGGCAGCCGTTGTTGTCGTAGTTGCTGGCGCTACGGTGGTGGTGGCAGCTGTTGTTGTTGTTGTGGCAGGTGTTGTGGTGGTGGTGGCCGCTGTTGTGGTGGTGGTAGCTGTTGTTGTTGTTGTTGTGGCAGGGGCTGTGGTGGTGGTGGCAGCCGTTGTTGTCGTAGTTGCTGGGGCTGTGGTGGTGGTGGCAGCCGTTGTTGTTGACGTTGTGGCAGGTGTTGTGGTGGTGGGGGCTGCTGTTGTGGTGGTGGCAGCTGTTGTTGTTGTTGTGGCAGGTGTTGTGGTGGTGGCAGCTGTTGTTGTTGTAGTTGGTGCTGTGGTGGCAGCTGTTGTTGTTGTTGTTGTGGCAGGGGTTGTGGTGGTGGTGGCAGCTGTTGTTGTTGTTGTTGTGGCAGGGGTTGTGGTGGTGGTGGCAGCCGTTGTTGTTGTTGTCAAAGGAGCAGTGGTAGTTGTGGCAGCCGTTGTTGTTGTTGTTGTGGCCGGTGTTGTGGTGGCAGCTGTTGTTGTTGTAGTTGGTGCTGTGGTGGTAGTGGGAGCCGTTGCTGTTGTTGTGGCAGGGGTTGTGGTGGTGGTGGCAGCCGTTGTTGTCGTAGTTGCTGGCGCTACGGTGGTGGTGGCAGCTGTTGTTGTTGTTGTTGTTGTGGCAGGTGTTGTGGTGGTGGTTGCCGCTGTTGTGGTGGTGGCAGCTGTTGTTGTTGTTGTTGTGGCAGGGGCTGTGGTGGTTGTGGCAGCCGTTGTTGTCGTAGTTGCTGGGGCTGCGGTGGTGGCAGCCGTTGTTGTTGTTGTCACAGGAGCAGTGGTAGTTGTTGCAGCTGTTGTTGTGGCAGGTGTTGTGGTGGTGGTGGCAGCTGTAGTTGTGGTGGCAGCTGTTGTTGTTGTTGTGGCAGGTGTTGTGGTGGTGGTGGCCGCTGTTGTGGTGGTGGAAGCTGTTGTTGTTGTAGTTGGTGCTGTGGTGGTAGTGGGAGCCGTTGTTGTTGTTGTTGTTGTGGCAGGTATTGTGGTGGTAGTGGCCGCTGTTGTGGTGGTGGCAGCTGTTGTGGCAGGTGTTGTGGCAGGGGTTGTGGTGGTGGTGGCAGCCGCTGTTGTCGTAGTTGCTGAGGCTGTGGTGGTGGTGGCTGACGTTGTTGTTGTTGTGGCAGGTGTTGTGGTGGTGGTGGCCGCTGTTGTGGTGGTGGCAGCTGTTGTTGTTGTAGTTGGTGCTGTGGTGGTAGTGGGAGCCGTTGTTGTTGTTGTTGTGGCAGGGGTTGTGGTGGTGGTGGCAGCCGTTGTTGTCGTAGTTGCTGGCGCTACGGTGGTGGTGGCAGCTGTTGTTGTTGTTGTGGCAGGTGTTGTGGTGGTGGTGGCCGCTGTTGTGGTGGTGGTAGCTGTTGTTGTTGTTGTTGTGGCAGGGGCTGTGGTGGTGGTGGCAGCCGTTGTTGTCGTAGTTGCTGGGGCTGTGGTGGTGGTGGCAGCCGTTGTTGTTGACGTTGTGGCAGGTGTTGTGGTGGTGGGGGCTGCTGTTGTGGTGGTGGCAGCTGTTGTTGTTGTTGTGGCAGGTGTTGTGGTGGTGGCAGCTGTTGTTGTTGTAGTTGGTGCTGTGGTGGCAGCTGTTGTTGTTGTTGTTGTGGCAGGGGTTGTGGTGGTGGTGGCAGCTGTTGTTGTTGTTGTTGTGGCAGGGGTTGTGGTGGTGGTGGCAGCCGTTGTTGTTGTTGTCAAAGGAGCAGTGGTAGTTGTGGCAGCCGTTGTTGTTGTTGTTGTGGCCGGTGTTGTGGTGGCAGCTGTTGTTGTTGTAGTTGGTGCTGTGGTGGTAGTGGGAGCCGTTGCTGTTGTTGTGGCAGGGGTTGTGGTGGTGGCAGCCGTTGTTGTCGTAGTTGCTGGCGCTACGGTGGTGGTGGCAGCTGTTGTTGTTGTTGTTGTTGTGGCAGGTGTTGTGGTGGTGGTTGCCGCTGTTGTGGTGGTGGCAGCTGTTGTTGTTGTTGTTGTGGCAGGGGCTGTGGTGGTTGTGGCAGCCGTTGTTGTCGTAGTTGCTGGGGCTGCGGTGGTGGCAGCCGTTGTTGTTGTTGTCACAGGAGCAGTGGTAGTTGTTGCAGCTGTTGTTGTGGCAGGTGTTGTGGTGGTGGTGGCAGCTGTAGTTGTGGTGGCAGCTGTTGTTGTTGTTGTGGCAGGTGTTGTGGTGGTGGTGGCCGCTGTTGTGGTGGTGGAAGCTGTTGTTGTTGTAGTTGGTGCTGTGGTGGTAGTGGGAGCCGTTGTTGTTGTTGTTGTTGTGGCAGGTATTGTGGTGGTAGTGGCCGCTGTTGTGGTGGTGGCAGCTGTTGTGGCAGGTGTTGTGGCAGGGGTTGTGGTGGTGGTGGCAGCCGCTGTTGTCGTAGTTGCTGAGGCTGTGGTGGTGGTGGCTGACGTTGTTGTTGTTGTGGCAGGTGTTGTGGTGGTGGTGGCCGCTGTTGTGGTGGTGGCAGCTGTTGTTGTTGTAGTTGGTGCTGTGGTGGTAGTGGGAGCCGTTGTTGTTGTTGTTGTGGCAGGGGTTGTGGTGGTGGTGGCAGCCGTTGTTGTCGTAGTTGCTGGGGCTGCGGTGGTGGTGGCAGCCGTTGTTGTTGTTGTCACAGGAGCAGTGGTAGTTGTGGCAGCTGTTGTTGTTGTTGTTGTGGCAGGTGTTGTGGTGGTGGTGGCCGCTGTTGTGGTGGTGGCAGCTGTTGTTGTTGTGGCAGGGGTTGTGGTGGTGGTGGCAACTGTTGTTGTCGTAGTTGCTGGGGTTGTGGTTGTGGTGGCAGCCGGTATTGTCGTAGTTGCTGGGGTTGTTGTGGTGGCAGCTATTGTTGTTGTAGTTGGTGCTGTGGTGGTAGTTTGAGCCGTTGTTGTTGTTGTTGTGGCAGGGGTTGTGGTGCTGGTGGCCGCTGTTGTGGTGGTGGTGGCTGTTGTTGTTGTAATTGGTGCTGTGGTGGTAGTGGGAGCCGTTGTTGTTGTTGTTGTTGTTGTGGCATGGGTTGTGGTGGTTGTGGCAGCCGTTGTTGTCGTGGTTGGTGGGGCTGCGGTGGTGGTGGCAGCCGTCGTTGTTGTTGTCACAGGAGCAGTGGTAGTTGTGGCAGTAGTTGTTGTTGTTGTGGCAGGTGTTGTGGTGGTGGTGGCAGCTGTTGTTGTTGCAGTGGCTGGGGCTGTGGTGGTGGTGGCTGCTGTTGTTGTTGTTGTGGCAGGTGTTGTGGTGGTAGTGGCAGCTGTGGTGGTGGTGGCAGCTGTTGTTGTTGTAATGGCTGGGGCAGTGGTGGTGGTGGGAGCCGTTGTTGTCGCTGGTGTTGTGGTGGTGGTGGCAGCTGTTGTGGTAGTGGGAGCCGTTGTTGTTGTTGTTGTTGTGGCAGGTGTTGTGGTGGTGGTGGCCGCTGTTGTGGTGGTGGCAGCCGTTGTTGTCGTTGTGGCAGGTGTTGTGGTGGTGGCAGCTGTTGTTGTTGTAGTTTGTGCTGTGGTGGTACTGGCAGCCGTTGTTGTCGTTGTGGTAGGTGTTGTGGTGGTGGCAGCTGTTGTTGTTGTTGTTGTGGCCGGCGTTGTGGTGGTGGTAGCAGCTGTGGTGGTGGTGGCTGCCGTTGTTGTTGTTGTGGCAGGTGTTGTGGTGGTGGTGGCCGCTGTTGTGGTGGTGGCAGCTGTTGTTGTTGTAGTTGGTGCTGTTGTGGTAGTGGGAGCCGTTGTTGTTGTTGTTGTGGCAGGGGTTGTGGTGGTGGTGGCAGCCGTTGTTGTTGTAGTTGCTGGGGCTGCAGTGGTGGTGGCAGCCGTTGTTGTTGTCATCACAGGAGCAGTGGTAGTTGTGGCAGCCATTGTTGTTGTTGTTGTGGCAGGGGTTGTGGTGGTGGTGGCAGCCGTTGTTGTCGTAGTTGCTGGGGCTGCGGTGGTGGTGGCAGCCGTTGTTGTTGTTGTCACAGGAGCAGTGGTAGTTGTGGCAGCCGTTGTTGTCGTAGTAGCTGGGGCTGCGGTCGTGGTGGCAGCCGTTGTTGTTGTTGTCACAGGAGCAGTGGTAGTTGTGGCAGCCGTTGTTGTTGTTGTTGTGGCAGGGGTTGTGGTGGTGGTGGCAGCCGTTGTTGTTGTAGTTGCTGGGGCTGCAGTGGTGGTGGCAGCCGTTGTTGTTGTCGTCACAGGAGCAGTGGTAGTTGTGGCAGCCATTGTTGTTGTTGTTGTGGCAGGGGTTGTGGTGGTGGTGGCAGCCGTTGTTGTCGTAGTTGCTGGGGCTGCGGTGGTGGTGGCAGCCGTTGTTGTTGTTGTCACAGGAGCAGTGGTAGTTGTGGCAGCCGTTGTTGTCGTAGTAGCTGGGGCTGCGGTCGTGGTGGCAGCCGTTGTTGTTGTTGTCACAGGAGCAGTGGTAGTTGTGGCAGCCGTTGTTGTTGTTGTTGTGGCAGGGTTGTGGTGGTGGTGGCAGCCGTTGTTGTCGTAGTTGCTGGTGCTGCGGTGGTGGTGGCAGCCGTTGTTGTTGTTGTCACAGGTGCAGTGGTAGTTGTGGCAACTGTTGTTGTTGTTGTTGTGGTAGGTGTTGTGGTGGTGGTGGCAGCTGTGGTGGTGGTGGCAGCTGTTGTTGTTGTTGTAGTTGGTGCTGTGGTGGTAGTGGGAGCCGTTGTTGTTGTTGTTGTGGTAGGTGTTGTGGTGGTGGTGGCCACTGTTGTGGTGGTGGCAGCTGTTGTTGTTGTAGTGCCTGGGTCTGTGGTGGTGGTGGCTGCCGCTGTTGTTGTTGTGGCAGGTGTTGTGGTGGTGGTGGCCGCTGCGGTGGTGGTGGCAGCCGTTGTTGTTGTTGTGGCAGGTGTTGTGGTGGTGGTGGCCGCTGTTGTGGTGGTGGCAGCTGTTGTTGTTGTAGTTGGTGCTGTGGTGGTAGTGGGAGCCGTTGTTGTTGTGGCAGGTGTTGTGGTGGTAGTGGCCTCTGTTGTGGTGGTGGCAGCCGTTGTTGTCGTAGTTGCTGGGACTGCGGTGGTGGTGGTAGCCGTTGTTGTTGTCACAGGAGCAGTGGTAGTTGTGGCAGCCGTTGTTGTCGTAGTTGCTGGGGCTGCGGTGGTGGTGGCAGTCGTTGTTGTTGTCGTCACAGGAGCAGTGGTAGTTGTGGCAGCCGTTGTTGTTGTTGTTGTGGCAGGGGTTGTGGTGGCGGTGGCCGCTGTGGTGGTGGTGGCAGCCGTTGTTGTTGTGGCAGGGGTTGTGGTGATGGTGGCAGCTGTTGTTGTCGTAGTTGCTGGGGTTGTGGTGGTGGTGGCAGCCGTTGTTGTTGTCACAGGAGCAGTGGTAGTTGTGGCAGCGGTTGTTGTTGTTTGGGCTGTGGTGATACTGCCAGGCATTATTGTTGTGGCTGTGGTAAATATTGAAGTTAGTGTTATATTTATTGTTTTTCCCCATAATTTTTCCCCATATTTTTTTCAATTTCCTCTACTGTGTTGCTTAAATTGCAGAAACGACTTTCTATACTGTTCAATATGCATGTTCACCTTTCCTCAAGAAATCCATAATTTTTTTTATCTCTTTTTGATACAAATATCATGTCATGAATTCATTGCAACAGTTTACACATCAAGTTCTTGTGTTTCATATTTACTGCCGACTCAAGTAATCTAGGATAATCTGTACATCTAAACAATTTATACAGTAGTAGTAAGACGACTGTTAAAGATGAAAAGATGAGTGAATGCTGACTCAAAGCCAGCGCCCACACCCTGTTCTTCAACACGTAGCAACAGCAGCCATTTGTTCATGTTTTTTTAGTAGATTCACTTTGGCATTTTTTTTTAAGTCTCTTTATGTTGCTTTTTATTTTGCTTTATCGTTTTGCTTTTGTGATATGACATAAATGATAAGAAAAAGATCATGTGTTTTCTCATTAGATAGCGATTTGGTTGGTGTGTGTGGGAACATAGCCTATAGTTTTGTATTGTTAAATTCTATGGTAGAACATGTTACAATGCAAAAGTAATGTAAAGAGTAGTGTGTTATAACCTCAGGATAATGATGCTCGGAAACTAAGAGCCTTAATCAGGACATTTAATGACCACTTTTTGAGACGTCAACAGTTAGCCACAACACATACAGGAACCTGTTTCCCACTTAACATTCTGATGGGAAAAACCCTGAAAAATCTGTGAAGGTTCCGGGGTGCAACACCTCCAAACACACATTAACATAAACACTCTTTACAACATAGTGCAACAAGATATTCCTCCTTGGAGTAATTAAGTGACACACTGCATTAAATACATTGCATAATTACTTGAAGTACTTAATATATCAAGTATGCTTTTAAGTAAATGTTCTGTGTGATATATGTAATACATTACTCTTTTTTAAGTAATGACCCTAACACTGATAGGGGTGGGAATTTTGTGATTCTGATTCCATTGCCGTTATCACTCAAAGATTCTTTACTCTTTCCCTTTTTCTCCACTGTGTTTCAGGGTCTGCAGATCGTATGGAGTGGAGAATAGTGAACCCAAACGCATACAAAACAAAACGTGGAAACAAACTTAATTTAACCTAGCCTAACCCAAAAAGAGCCATTTTATTTGAGGCTGAGTAAACTGAGACAATATGGAGTGGACAGTGTGCGAACCCCAAATGCAGACGACGGAAGAAAAACTGAAGACACTGAACACAGGACACGACACTGTCAGTCTAATACAGGAAACATGAAGACACAGACTAACTCACACAGTTTGACACAGAAGCTGCAAGGAGACACAAAGAGGGAAACATGGAGACAGTTAAGGTAGACAAGACAAAGAGAGAGAGACGGTGAGGGAGACAAAAGGAGAAAGAGCGGGAAAGAGAGAGAAAGTGTGAGCGAGGGACATGGAAAAAGAGGGAGATGACGGGCTGGGGAGAACATACATGGTCACATGACAAAATTCGGAGTGAAACACAAGGAGGGAGTACGCGAGCAGGAAAGGGAGACGAGACAACTTGCGACATGACAGCCCCGGGCAGGGAACAGGAAACGAGACAGCAGCAAAAAAACATGAAATACAAATTACCTCAGAAAACAAAAAGGAACTAATATGCTGAATACAAACAATTTTATTGTTTTTGTTACTTTTTTTGTAAAGTTTAAGCAACATTTGATTTTTTATTTGAGTTTTTAAATGAACAGACCTGTTCATGTGCCTAGAGTAATTTTTATTAAACTTTTTAAAAATTTTATTTGTTCCTTGAGTTAGGTAATTAGCTTGTCTCTTTGAATTGCTTGCTTTGAAGTTAAACCAATTAATGAACTAATTTCTTGTTTATTTTCCTTTGTTATTTAATTGTTTGCTCCACTCTGTGCCTGCATTGGTCTGATAAGCCAGTATTTAAGCTCCTGATTTTATTTTATTTTTTTCTTCTTTTTGTCAAATTGGGCAGTTTTCTTTTTTTATTTTAATGTAAAGTTTCAGTTTGTTTGAGGGGCCAGTTTTACTTTTATGCTGCCAAATAAAAAGCTTCATGAAAAACAGTATAACTATGAGTGTTATTTAAACAGGAATTTGTATTATTGTTTCTTAAAATTGAAAAAAAAAAAATAATTAACTGATTACAGTTATTAACAGAGCCCAAATGGATTTTTTCAGCCTTGAAAATGTCACGAGGCTCTATTCTATAGCTCGATGTTATTTGAGCCTAGCCGTTACATTTTAAGTTGTAGTGAATCCAAATTATGAAGTCAATATTTTGCACGGCTTCATTGAATGTGTTAAGGCTGTATAAAAGCTGATTAGTTTCAGTTTCAGTTTCAATTTTATTTCTATATCACATTTAAAAGACCCAGGTACATCAAAGTGCTTCACAGACAAGCCGCATTTGCGGGGCTACAACAATAAAGGAGCAAAGGATTATGAGGGGGTTTTAATCTTTTTATACAAATGAGTGGTTTTAAATGAAATGACCTATGGTTGCTGTGACACCGAGCATGAGGACAACCAAATGCTTCACAGACAAGGGAGAAAGAGACTAGGGCTACCACAAACGATTATTTTGATAGTCAACTAGTCACCGATTATTTTTGCGATTAGTCGACTAATCAGATCATGCATCCACTGGACGTAAAACTCATAGCTTATTGCACCAGCATGCGTCTGTTCTTATATAACTATCATTAGCTTACAGCTTTAAGTGTTTAAGGTATGTGCTAACTAAAAATAAAGACAAGATGACAGTTTATTAAATTTTAATGAAATTTGCAGATTGTTTCGGTGAAGTTTAATAAACTCAGCCGTCTGCTCCTTGCTATCTAAAATATAACAGGACACCAGAGTATATTCTCGAGCATCTCACACTTCTGATAATCAGTTGTCTGCTTGATGTTTATTCAGCTGTGTGAAAACTATAACTTTAATCTCAGCCAAACCGATTTACTCAGGAACAAAGAAAATACTGAAAAAAGCCAAACAATAAGATTTTTAAGTTATCTAAATGACTTATATATCATGTTTAACCTGTGTAGCGAAAGACGGCAGTGGGTTTGAAAACAATTTGCCGGGAGTGCGGTGTTCTCACCGGCTCTAGTGAACCTTGAACCCCAGCTAGCTATCGAGCTGGTGGGTAACAGACGTCTCCGACAACGTCGGAGCGCTTTTGAAAATATGTGTTGTCTTGATAAACTGAGCAGGTATTTGAAGTTTACACAGCTACATTCTCGCCTGAAAATATGTTAAACGTTTATTTTGTGACCCAGAAAGAATAATAAGAGTAATATTAAAACTAACTAGCTGCCGCCATTGCTAGAAACTGAGCAGGGCGGCGCTATGAATTCTGGGATAGGTTGGGTCACGAAGTATACACCCGACCTATCCTTCAAATCTGGGGAAATGAAGGGCGCATTTGTCGGCCGCTTTTGTCGAAGTCTTCGAATTTGGACAGTCTTCGTCGTGTCGCTGTAACGTAATTGGCCTACTAATGCGGGCACAGGAGGATGCGGTTCCTGAATTTGGACACAACTACGATACCGGACACTGCTTCTTCTTCTTCGGGATTTAACGGCAGCTGGCATCCTTGTACGTGCAGTGCTGCCATCTTCTTTTTCAGTCCGTTATTACACTCTTGAATCCTACTACTTATTCCTGCGTCTTTTGGAATCTTACAAAGCTTCAAACGACGCGTCGACTATTAAATTAGTCATCAACAATTTCGATAGTCGACGTAATCATGACTAGTCGACTAATCGTGGCAGCCCTAAAAGAGACAGACAGAAACTAAACGTTTTGGGTTTTTTTTAAGCAAAACTGTCAACATGTATGCAAAATTTCCTCATCTCAGCTATAACAAACTCAAAGTTGTTACTAGACACACGTTTTATAGACATTAAAAAATGTAGAAATTTGACTTAATCTTGCATTACTAGGTACAACTCACCTAGATTGTAATCACTACACTCAAGTTAATAAGTGCTTAACCATTAATTATCATTAATACAGTCTATATATGTCTGTAGCAATTTTTGCATGAGGGTATATATAGCTATGCTAAAGCAGTTCAGTTATCAACAGTTAGTTTAGCATCACTTAACTTACCTATTAGAAGCAAGGAAACTGATATCATCAGTCCAACCCCCATTGTTTAATCAGTTAAATCTGTAAAGGTAACATAAGTCATAAGTCAAGTAGCTGTGTGAGGATTAGAAAAAAAAAGTGAAAAACCCAGTAAAATAAAATTTGACAAAAATACAAGACTTTTATTATTAACTGTACTCATCATAACACCTTCTAATTAAAAAAAAAACTATGTATGACAATTTTAAAATAATCTAGGTAAAAAAATTAATTAGGATTACTTTAACAAGTTAGTGAAAAAATGAATATTTACAGTACATAAAATCTATTTTGTATATAGCACTTACCAAAACTGAGATCAGATCAAAAGGTATGAATTCTCCTTTTTTATCTCCTGTAGATATTTTTTTTAATTATTATGTTTTAAAATAGTGCAGTTCACCTCTTTGCTCTGGTAAACCTTACACCTTACACAAAACTTCAGACCTCTTGTGGCTTTATATATTTCAGAAGAGTGAGGGCTAATGACGTATCTGAGAGATGATAGAAGAAGCTGTGACATTATGAGGAACAATGTCACATTACAGGATTCACAAGTTTGTCAAGCGATCAGTCTGAAAGTTTCCTGGCTCAGGATAACAGCCTCTCCCTTATTTTTGTTAGTGACCTCAGTTACTCATAGACGTCAAGCCAGACAAAAAAATAATGAATTCCAGTAGAGCAAAAAGCAGTTGAAAGATATGTAACATAATCAAAGCAATCAGACATCTTTTTTTATTACAGAATATGAGTTTTTCAAAAATTTCTCACTGTACCATCTAATACAGAGCTTATAGAAAAACTTACAGAAATGTTTTTGGCCTTTTTTGATAGATGCACTGAAGAGGGACAGGAAAGCAGACAGCGAAAGGAAAACAAATGGCCACGGGTCAGATTCAAACCCAGGCTGTTCGCTCTCAACCATGTGGCAGCCTGCTCATCCCAGTGAGCTCAACCAGAAACCCAATACAGAACTTTTAAACAAAGTGATATATTCTAACAATATGTTGTGAACTCAGAGCATCACAGTTAAATTTCCACATATTTTTCCAAGCACCTGAAAACTTATGAAGTCAATATTATCTAGTACAAAATAATGATATTTATCAGACGGGACATCTCTGTGTTTTGCTTTTAGTCTATATAGTGAAAAATACCACATTTTTATATTTCCATTCTAATTGTGTTTTTACTGCTGTAATAGAAATATTTGTCTCAAAAGTTGCCTCAGCAATGCATTATATAAACCACACTCATTTGCCTAAAAATGAGGACTGATGATGCATTCAAATTTAACTCCTTTCTCATATTTTTAAATTACAGTTTTCTCGAAGAGTCAAAAAATAATGATAAACAAACAAACAAAAAAGAACAAGGCATTAAGATTATTGGTCCGGCTTAACATTTGTTTGTTTTTTTATGTATTTTCTCTATCGCTACATCAACTCAATAAATCATTAAATAGGCTAAAGGTTTAGTGCTATTGTCATCTAAAAAATCTAAAAATACTAAATCTTTTCTTGAAATTCCATTGTCTCCAGTTAATCCTTTAAAATCTGCTTTTGACTGAAAATTTTTTATCCATGCTACCATGGATAAAATCCATGGTAGCATGGATAAAATCTTGTACTATGACATGATAATAAAATATATATTGGAAATATTTGTGTATTTTCTATGTAGTCTTCACATAGACACAATATATGCCCTGCTTATTCTGGTGTGTTCAGTAACAAAAAAGCAGTATTTTGTACACTAAAGTAAATACCAAAATATTAGGTCTACCTTGCACCTTGACTGTCTTTTTTTAATGCCCTTTGCTCACAATATGTCAAGCTCTAACATGCACGATAATATATATATATATCTTACAAAAGATTGTAACTACTCCAGAGCGTCATTTGACAATGATAGGTTTTGGTATTCATGAGCAGAGATGGGCAGTAATGCGTTACAAGTAATGAGTTTCTGTAATCCGATTACTTTTTTCCGATTACTATTGCAAGGGTAATTAGATTACTATTACTTTCCCTTAATAACGCTGTGTTTCTGCATTACTAAAACTGTTTTATTTTTTTTTGCAAGAGTGTCGCACGTAAGCGAGTGCGACGTTTGTGGCAACAGCTGTGTGCAGATCAACAATGGATAATATATCGAGTGCGGGAGAGAGTATGAGCGTGCAGCGTTTAAAGCGTGGAAGTACTGACCTTTGAGTTTGATTCCGTAAAAAGTGACGAAAACATCCGCTGTTCACTGCGTAGGAAGAAAACTTCTTTTTACAGAGAAAAAACACCTTAACTTTCGAGCAAGCACCGAGTACGCTGCCATGTAATGGGAAATTCACAGACAAACTCGCGGATTCTTCCACTGACCGCTGCGGCACACCTGCACCAGGGTAAACCTCCGCCTACCCCAGTCCTGCTTTACAGGTGAAAATAGAGCAACAGGACCGCTGAGTCTTTGATTTTATTTATTTTCTGCTGTGTTTCACTTGCATTTATTTGAAAGACTGAGTGTAAACACAAAAAAATATTTTATTTTATGTGGTGAAATGTGCAGAAAATAGGTTTAAATGTTAAACAAATTTCTTCCAGTCAGAGAATGTTGCATATAAATTAATTTTTGCTTGATGCATAAAGTTAAAAGATTAAAACTAATAAAACAAGTTTTAAAAAGAGACTTTTCCATTTCATCACATTTTGCATGATGGATTATGCAGAAAAAGTAGAATTGGACTGAAAGATCTATTGCTTTATTACCTATTCAGGTTGTAAATCATGTTTTTAAAGAGTAACTAAGTAACTAACTAAGTAACTACGTAATTAATTACTTTTGAAAATAAGTAATCAGTAAAGTAACGGGATTACCTTTTGGGGGAAGTAATCAGTAATTAGTTACTGATTACTTTTTTCAAGTAACTTGACCAACACTGTTCATGAGTAAGCCATTGCTACTATAATGACAAATTCATTCAGACTGTGGTGGAAGGGAATCAATTTCTTACATACTCATAAAAAACCTACATGAGCCTACAGGAACAGATTGGTCATGGACGTCTTTGACGTAAAGATCCTACTGCATTTATTTTGTGTTAATGTTTATGTGCAGAGCATTTGTCACCTTGGTGCACTATGCCTAAGCAGTAGACAACCACTTTCTCAAACTTTAAATGATCTGTCACCTTGTAGCTGAATTCTTGTCGTTCCTAAACACTTCCACTTTGCCATAATACCACTTACGGTTGATCGTGTAATATCTAGAAAGCAGGAAATTTCACAAACTGACTTGTTGCAAAGGTGGCATCGTACATTTGAACTGATGTTGGCCAACAGCGAGATCAGTTGATCTGCAAAGATTGGAGCTGAGTCTGTCTGTCAGACCTGCCAGAAATAACTCTGTTCTTGATTTGTGGCATCAGTATTTAATGAAATGTATTCCACTGTTGCAGACTGAGTTACTGAAGCTCATTTTGTGGTTTTGGCCAAGGAATAGACAAATTATGGTATCGCCGATCAAAGCTTGCATAAATTGCCTAACAATAAGGTTCAGGACTGATTTAATATCTTAAACACTTGAACATAAACATAAAGAAAGGCCTTTTGTCTGGATAAAAGTAATCAGACTTCATTAACAGGCATTATTTATCTATGAATGATGTTTGAGATCTAGTATGTTATGTAAGCAGCTGTTTTTGCATTTATTTTTAGAATCGAGCAGGTACGTGTGCGTCACTTTCATTGTTGTTTATAACAAGGTGGGGCTGTTTCTTGTGAAACAGCTTCATACCAGTAAACAACCATGTAGACAAATGACATCTACCACATTGTTTTCACACCATTTCTAATTCACTCAGATTAAATTCTGACCTTTTAGTTTGTGATTTAAGGACAACTGACTTACACTGGTAGATGTGTTGACATGTTCTACAAAGAAACATGCAACTTAATTAGAAATATATCTACATGTAGCACTTGGTGCACTTTCATTAAATCCTATTACCGGTGGAATAGAGAATCTTTTGAATCAAAGTGCAGCTAATCAGAGTATGTGGAAGAAAAAGAAATCTGCAGACAGGCATACATTTTAACATTAATGAAAACTCCCAGATTAAATTAGTTTAAATCAGTAATTAAACAGGTTATTTTTCAAATCAGGCAAAGGCAACAAAGAGAACTAAAGAATTACAGTGGTCCCTCAATATAACACGGGTCACCTTTCGCGTCCTCGCTGTTTTGCCAATTTTTTTGTGCAATTTTGCATGTTGTTTTTAACAGTGCATTGTGTTCTGCGTCCTGATTGGCTGTAGAGTATTGTCAGTCAGTCTTGTGCTGTGTCTCCTGTACAGTACAGAATGCGTCCAGCTTGTCAAATTTACATAAATCTTCGATCGCTAGCAGTGTGACTCTAAGGTGCTATACTGTATGTCTGTGAGTTGTCTCCCAATGTCAACGAAACATTTTGCACCATCAAAGGCAACTACGGGTGCCTTTGGTTTCACTCTATAATACTGGACTTATTTTTCTACAAAGGTTTGAACTTTGAGAGTGTTTAAACAAGAGAGAAAAGTGTGAAAATGTTCATGCCTATCTCAGAAAAGTGTATAAAGTGTGGAGTGGGGGTTTTACAGCCTTAAAACATCTAGAACAATTGTAAAAAATAAAGTTGGCTACTCCCGCGATAAACGAGGAACCACTGTATTGTAAAATCTTAAAAATAAGAGGGAAATTTTATTGAAAAGAGCATTTCAGAAACTAACTCTAAACATTAATAATAACATTTTGATAAATAAACAAATATTATCTATTAATATTAATAGTTTTGTGATAACAGAAACATAAATGTTTTAAAGGTCATGGTCTACGTCAACTACATACAACTGTTGCCACATTCTCAGACTGTTTTTCAGAGCGGCTTCAGTAAAAGACTGATAATGGAACAGGAGCATGAGGAGTGTCCAGCACACCCAGACACTTTCACCAAGTGTTTTTTGAAGGGCAACAAAGGGGAAAATGTCATCACACCCAATTGTGATTGTTGGTGTAATTAGAATTTCAACAGACTGAAAATTTAAATCAGCAGACAGTCAGACAGTCATACCACACAGTAATCCTCATGCACTACTGAGTTTATTATTCTTAATTCATGTTGATGGACCTTATTTAATCTGTGACATTAAATTTAATAAAGGTATTACTGCATTATCTTCAGAATATATGACAAAAGCTTTAAAAAATAAACTTTTTCACTTTTTAATGTGCTTGCTGCAGAATTTCTCAATCAAATATTAACATGTTAATAACTTTTCAACAAGACAGCTTGAGATTGCTGACATGAAACAAAATGTTTCACAAATACAAAACTGAACCTACACTGTAATCCCTAATAGTTGTTCTAGCTCATAACTAATAAGTTCATAACACTCAAATGTCGTTTTGCAGTTGACCAAACTATAAAGTATTGAGCTCTGTTGACTTTTATGCAACTTTAATTGAATAGGGCTCAATATTTTATAGCTGATTTGTTTGGAACGCTCAAAAAGTTTAAGAAGCATATATTAGTGTCGTTCTGGTGGGTGGAGTCTTGCCACTCCCTCAGGAAAGCTGAGTCAGCCATCTTGAATTTACCTTGATGGAGAAGATCCCGCATGCGGGTCCCCAACTTCAAACCACAACGACCACCACCTTAGTTTTTTCATCAGCAGCCCTGAATTTGGTAAGTCTAACGTGTTTTTTGTTTTGTTTTGTTTTGTTTAAATGTAATTTCGATAAAGTCTTTTTTTATTTTTAACTGGAAATATATTTGTATTTTGTGCACAGTGAATGTTTGTTATAAAATAAATCGAATCCAAGTAATTGTAATTTTAGAAGTTATTGAATGTGACAAATATGTAATGTTACTTCAAATTACAACGGTGTAACATTTTGGCTGTTTTCCGTGGGGGACAACATTTCCCATAATGCATTGCACTCTTGCCCGGGAAGTTGACAGTGACAGTTCTAGCTCCATGCGTTTGAACTTTCTGCCAAAAGCCGAAAACTTGTTATCGCTGCTGTCCGTTTCTACCGGTTGTCGTATTCGCCAGTAATGCACGTGTGTATTGTGAGTATACTTATTTCAATAAGTGTCTGCGTTACACAGTCAGTAGTTTACGCTTTTGAGCTGTGTGTATGTGTGTGCTAGCATGAAACGAACAATGCTAAACAACGTGAGTGTGTTATCATGATGGTAATTAGGCACATGTTTGTATTTCTTCGTAGTCTCAAATGTGTCCTAGGCAAGCTCATGGACACAACCTATGCCCTACGTCGCCAAATAAAATTGTTGGAGCCGTTGGAGCTCCACGAGTGAGGGACATTGTGGACAGATGGCCAGCCCTACTTATGGAGTCACAGGTCCCCCCCAAAAAAACTGTTCTCCCAGTTTTTAAAAGTCTACATTTTTTAAGAATTTACTAAAAAGCAAATGGCAGATGTAAAATGACAACACATCATGCTGTGATGTATTTTTTTTCCCATTCACAGTAAACAAAGTGTCTAGAAGTTTATTTAAATTTCCTTTAAAAAAAACATTACAAAGAATGACAAATAACTTTCTATTTTGGCCTTGGTTCTGACTAGAATTGCTCTGGTTTTGCTAACCTGAAAACTTCTTAAAATACATTAACAATTCTGTTCCTAATTCATCTTTGTACATTTCTGTGTATTTCTGTTCATGTACAGGTGGTTGCAGAGTTCCACCAAATCAACAATGTTAACCTGCGAACTCAATTCTACAAGGAGCTGGACAGACACACGCCTAGACTCATCACTTTGTTCCGAGACAAGGCCATCAAGACTGGCAAGACTGCAGAGGAGTTAGCAAAGCTCATGAGAATTTATGACATTCAGGTAAATTTTTCATTTCACATGATTCAGAATTACATTAACAGATGGTTTATACACAGCTGTAAGAAGCCGTAGTGTGAATTGCTTCAACTGTGCCCTGAGATAAAGTGATTATGCCATGGATACAAGGTTGTCATTTTAGGAGAAGGACATCTTGACAAAATGTATCCTATCAAAAAGTGTTGTGTTAAAAAGATTTATCAGCTTCAATTTAAAGAAGTCCAAAAAAGTACTGTTTTTGTAAAAAATTGGGTTACATTTTGAAGTTTTTCCTTTGTGAGTTATTGAAGTATTTACAATGGAAACGTATTAATTTAAAATTTGTATTACTAAAAATATGGTGAATCAAAATACTGAATTTACCATCTATGGCAAGGGTAGGGGTAGGGTTACCCTTCTAGATTGACAAGTTTAGCCCATTACACCAAAAGTTTGGACACCACTGATCTATAACAATGACAATCAGAATATGGCTATCCAACACTTGGTTTTTACTCTGCATTTGTGTAACTACTATTCTAATAAATATTGTATGTTCATCTAGGAAAAGCGTGATGTAAATATAAGAAGTGCACCTGTGTGAAGATGCCTCCAAGTTCTTCAGGACTTGTAGTACACTTGATGTAAGTGTACTGGCCTCCGCATCAACCCCTTTGCCTAACTGTTCAGTCGAACATATGACATCACTGAGAACTCAAGGAGGACCAGGGTGTATATCAGGAAGGAGGTTCAACACAGTCCTCATCTGATTTTTTTTCTCCCATCTATCAACTATTGTTGAATAAGATTGCAACAAGATTGTTACACATAAACCAGAAAACATGAAAATAGTTGAAAGATTATTTACAAAAAAAATCCACAGATAAAAACTATCTTTCTTTTAAAATTCAACTGTTCTTTTTTTGGAGGTGCCATGTTGTGGTCAGACAAATGTTTGGTAAATAACAAAAACAAATATCTTGACATATATTTATTATTGAAAACATTTATTTAAACATATGTATTGAAACCAAACCCAAATTAAGATTATTGTAATGCATCATGATGTATCGCAATATCAAATTAAGTTCTAGGCATTATAATCCTAAAAGAAACGTGCGACTTATGAAGATTCACACCTCTAATCAATAGCATGATTTGTGTCCTTGAGGGGCTGAACTCATTCTTGTATTATTTGTGTTTTGCAGTCAGCAGATGGTCCAGACCTCACTGACACTCCTTTGTCTCTGCTGACAGTTGTCACGGATGACACTACTGATTCGGCCCTCTTCAGTCCAGAAAGCATCTGCATTGTCTTTGAGGATGAAATGCTTGTGAATGGTCCCACAAATCTGGGTGACTCATTTCTCCTGCTCTTTGGGTACATCTATGCACTAGACCTAAAATACCCAAAGAAACTTGAGCTTACATTGACATTTATCCAGAAGGTTGTGGTTTGCTTTGAGGACAACAAACTACTGAAAGGGCGTCTACTGACACTGAAGAATGATTTGTTCAATGAGTGAATCACTCAGAATGGACTACTTGTTGAGCTGAGTATTGAGGAAGTTTTTGGGGGTTTTTTTTGTTTTTTTTAATCATTTGGCTCGTCTACCTCACATTTAAGATGAAAGACTGTTCAGTTTGTGCACTATTCATGTTTAATGTTCTGTTGCCTAATACCTTTATGCACCACCTTGATGTTTGTTCCCTATGAAGTACGCCTGTAGAAACCAGTACTTTTTTTTTATGTATTTAAACAAAAGAAAGTGAAATGCAGCTGTCAAGGTACAGTAAGTGTTAAATGCCTCAATGTTCTAATAGCTGTAATTGCTGTTAATAATGAAAATGTTATTGAATTTTAGAATTGAGATGGAGACTCTTGGAGTCTTTTTCTTTTGTTTTATTTATGAAGCACTTTGTTATGAGTGAGCTCCGTTATTTGTGCCTTTTTAAAAAGCACATTGTGTTGAATAAAAAAAGTTGTTAAATTATCAGTGTTGTCACTTTCATGTTTTCTAACACTTTTAGCTGATTATAATTTACTGGGCAAACAGTTTAGAATTATTTTTAAGCGTATTTCCCACATGATTTGAAAAATATTGAAAATTTAAAGTTATTTCCCACATTATAAGTTAGAAAATATCAAAAAGTATCAAAGTTTGAGTTTATTTCCCACAGTGTATGAGTATCAATATGTAAACATTTTTGAGTGTATTTCCCACCTTTGTTACAGCTCCTGACTTCAAAGTTCCCTTTCTCTTTACCCACCCGTACTGTTAAACATCACAGGAGACATTGTTAATTTCTCATAAATTTTGTATTTTTGTAACTTATCTTGTCATTGTAACTTATCTTACAGAAAATGTGCAAATTAAAAGAAATCTCACATATTGTACTTACAGATAATTTTAAAAATAAACTTTGTATGAATAAGAAAAGTGATAGTGCTTTCGGGGGGACACCTGTAGATCAGTTCCTTGATATATACTAAGTATGAACTATATGAAGTGAAACCCAATTTGTATAGGAATTTAGAAATAATGAAGAGTTGTGAATAATTTTCCTAAAAATCTAAAACAATTTGTTCATGTATTTTTGGTCTTTTTTCGTATTCAAAAGAGGAACAGTCTCGAGAACAAGGTGCATCTACTAAAAATCGTGAATACATTCAAATCTCAGTGAGCTTTACTTCAAAGTCAAGGTCAGAGGTCAGGTTTTCTGATAATCTTGTGAATGCAATAACTTGAAAAAGAAGTCACCTGGCATTTTCAAATTGATACAATAGGTACATCTACTAAAAATCTCAGATGTGACCTACCACTTTGTGGCAGAATTGCTGTTGTTCCTAGTTACTTCTATTACGTTACAAGCAACTACCGGGACCACACTGACATGAGCGACCTATTCTTTCACAAATGTTTAGGGAAGCAGTCTGCATACCTAGGGGCTTGATTTTATATATTTGTTGCCATGGAAGTGACTGGAACAACTGAAATGTGGCATCAGAATGAAATTTGTTCCACTTCTGCAGGTTCAATTATCAAACCTAATTACGAAGGTCTGAATCAGGCATGGAATGAACAAATGAAGAGATCACCAATCAAAGCTCACATAAACTACCTAACAATAGCATAAACACTTCAACAAACAGACAGAAAGGGCTTTTGTCTGGATAAAACTAATCATCCTTTATTAATAGGCACTATTTATTTATGAATGATGTTTGAGATCTAGTATGTAATGTAAGCTGCCGTTTTTACATTTACTTATAGATGTATGCGTCATTTTCTATTTATAAAACAAGGTGTGGCTCTTTCATGTGACATAACTTCATACCAGTGAGCAGTCATGTAGTCGAAGGGCATCCACTGCACTGTTTTTACACCATTTCTTATCCACTCTGATTAAATGTTGACCTTTCAGTGTGTTGCTTGAAAACAGCTGACATATATTGTTAGATGTAGTAAAATTTTATCGAAGGATACTAATGAAAGATATTAATTTTTATTTACCAGTCTTCCAGGTTGTGTCTGTGGAAATATTCTACAAGCAAACATGTTTTTGTTCATTAGAAGTAAAATACCATAGGGTATTTTATGCTCTCAGTCCATCCTTTGCAGCTATAACAGATTCACTTCTTCTGTGTCTTTAGAATAAACTACAATAGCTCTATAGTTTCGTTGAACATATACGATGAAATTGTCGGTGCTCCTACAATTTTATCCAACTGTGCTGGATAAAAATATAAATAGTAGACAGCAGGAATAAATAGCAAACAGGAGAAATGTATACAAGAACAACAGAAAGGTGTCATGAACTGGCTGTGAAGCAGGCAGGATTGGACCCAAATGCAGATTTACAGACAGGACTTGAACTCAAAAACACAGATTTATTGCTGAAGATACTAAACTAAACTAAACCGGAATACAGAAACCTAAACTAAACATACGGAGAAACACACAGGGAAAAACAGCCATTAGGGAGAACTTGACGCAGGACAGAGGAAGACACAAACATAAATACACACAAGGGCAAACGAGGGATAAAACCACAGGAGGGAACATGGCTGAACGTGATCTAACTAACAAGACAGGGGAAAACTGAACATGATGCACACCAGACAGGAGACTATCAAAGTAAAACAGGAAGGACTAAGACACAGGCTAATTACACAACATGACACAGAGTTGGGAGGAAACAATGAGGAAACAGCTAAGGGAGATGAGACACAGAGAGAGAAAGAGAGCAAAGAGCAAGTAACCGAGAAGGAAGCACAAGAGAGAGACATGACCGGCTGGGGAAACACGAATAAACATGACAGATAGGGGAGACATGGAATGAACAGGACAAGGGGGAACATGGGAACAGAAAAGGGAAACAAGACACAAGGACACACACGTGCACACAAACACACAGAGAGGCACACAAACACAAGGGGCGCCTAAATGGACAAGAAACTAAACAGGGAATATAAGACTACTAATGAACCTAAAACATAACCAATAATACAAAGTAACACCAAAACACAAGAAACTCAAACTGCTGGGTCAAAATTACCCAGAAACAAGACAAAAAAGGCACACATTAGGGACTTAGACCCAGACACCAGACACATAAAATTGATGCCGTAACAACATACGCATGACAGATAGACAGGACAGGAGCCAGAGAGATAGACAGAGAGAGAGAGAGAGAGGGACACAGAAGCCCCTTCTGCCTCACTCCCCCTGCACAAGAGGAACGATTGGCTGAGGAGATAAACTCTTAAGAACAAAGAAACCAAACAAACCAACAGAGACTGGGAAACATAAATCACTCCTCAAGATCACAACAATAAGAAGTAAGCAAAATTCAAAAGTCAATTTAGCAAAGCAATTCATTTTTTTTTTTAAATTCTTTTACTTAACTGCTGTCATAAGTACTTTAGTCAGAGTTTGGGATGGCAGCTGAATATGCAAGAGAATGATAGCTTTGACACTGGAATGCTGAGGCTTCGTTTCACCAGATATCTTCTGTCTACTTGTCAAGACATTTTCACAGTCGACTCCTCATAATTGTAGTCCCTATGAATTCTATGGAGAAAATCTGACTTGCATCTCCAGCAGGCCACTCCCAAGTGAAAAACAGGACAGCTTATAACTTTTGTTTTGGTGACCTGTTATTACCTACCACCCTAATTATCTATGTTTAGGAATGAAACTCTGCCAGCTCCACCCTGAAAACTCAACGTCCCAGAAGTTCTCCTTTTGTTTTTGCACTACTTATTAGAAAAAGTCCATCATTGTGAGTTTGCAAGAAAGTGTTATATAATAACCTGACTTGTTTTTCCTAGAGTATTTAAAAGTAGAATGGGAGGGAGAGCCTTCAGTTTTCAGGCCTCTCTTCTATGGAACTAGCTTCCAGTTTGGGGGAACAAAATTAGGCCTAAAACTTTAGGACTGGATCAGGTAACCCTGAATCCTCCCTTAGTTATGCTGCAATAGGTGTAGGCTGCTGGGGGATTCCCATGATGCATTGAGTATTTCCTTTTCAGTCACCTTTCTCACTCAACATGTGTTAATAGAACTCTCTGCATTGAATCACACTTGTTACTTGTTTGTCACACACTTGGCACTCCAATTTCGTTGTACCCTGTACAATGACAATAAAGGTTATTCTATTCTGTTCTATTATTCTCTGACTCTCTTCCACAGCATGTCTTTTATCCTGTTTTCCTTCTCTCACCCCAACCGATCGCAACAGATGGCTGCCCCTCCCTGAGCCTGGTTCTGCCGGAGGTTTCTTGCAGTAAAAGTCAGTTTTTCCTTCCCACTGTGCTTGCTCATAGGGGGCCATATGATTGTTGGGGTTTTATTCTGCATGTATTATTGTAGGGTCTACCTTACAATATAAAGTGTGTGTAATTGAGGCATTTACTCTTTATATGACTCAATTTTTACAAATATTTATCACTTTTATAAAACCTTCAAAGCTGTGATTTTTTTGTAAATATTTATAAAGACATTTGGTATGATTTCAAACAATATTTAAAGCATTCTCTTTTATGTTCATGTTTCTTTTTGTTTGTTTATCTATTTATTTGTTAATGCCAGGAAACCACAATAGCTGCATATTAGTAGACAGCAGAGGTGGGACCAAGTCATTGTTTTGCAAGTCTCAAGTAAGTCCCAAGTCTTTATCCTCAAGTCACAAGTCAAGTCTCAAGTAAAGTCAAGCAAGTCAGAGTCAAGTCGCAAGTCAAGACAGACAACTTTCAACTCAAGTCCCAAGTCCGAAACTTTGAATTTCAAGTCCTTTCAAGTCTTTTTTTTAACTCTCTGGGGTCCCGGGTATAATTGGCCGTTCTTGACTACTTTTGATTTTACTTCTATATTTCACTTTTAAAATATGTTTTTCTTGCCTTGTTTGGTATCATTATTTACAGCACAACCTCAAATATCTGAAATTTGAGTTATTTTTTTCATTTTGGTATACTATATTAGCACAGTTGATCTAAATTCAGACAAAAAATTCAGAATCCGAGTAGAAAAAAGTTATATTTTTTTACATGTTTAACGAATCATTTTCATAACTTGAAATGCAAATAGAAATTGTACATTTCTAAAAGTTATGCACAAGTTTTGCAAACAACAAAGTTATATGGTACTATTTACCTAAAAATGCAGCCAAGGCCTCAGGCGTTTTTTATATAACCATTTAAATCTATTTACAGAACAACCAGGTGTGCTGCATCAAATAAGAAGGCACACAAATTATTTGTGCCAGTCCAAAACATGTAGTTTGTGTTCAGTATAAGACAGAGGAGAACAGCACAGGCCTAAACCCTGCAGGTCTGACAACTGGAGGTGCAACAGTCCAGTTTTCTATGTGGAGACAGCGTTTACACTGGAATCTGCCTTTGACAGCTTTTTTAGATCAAATATGAAATTCAGCAGTCTAACTGACACACAATACAAAACAATAACTACACAACAAACTAACTACAGCCTCCAAACACGCTAAACGTCACTAATGTCTCACATATGAAAACACTCTCTCTTTCTTTCTTTCGCTCGCCCGCTTTCCGTCGCGGGTGTCACTCCTAAAAACTTCCCCTTCTCCCTAAACAACCAAATGTCACATGTTGCCTTATCATTTTTTTGATTGGCTGACATGGTAAACTAACACCAATAGGGAAGGGGTGTTTTTTCTTTTTCTTTTTTCACTCGCAAGTGGAGTGCGTATGCTAGGCTGTCTGTAGAAAACGCCGTTTTTGTCTAGCATCCCTGTTGAGAATAACCTTTGCAAATAAACAACAGCTAATAATATAAGATCAAAGTATTTTATTTGATATATTGACATAAATGACAGAAGAAAAAGGCCATGTATAGCAGGACTACTCAATTACACACTAAGGTGGGCCAGATTTTCTAACCAAAAAAATTTTTTTTTCCCTGGCTCAGACATGCAAAAGTTAAACACGACCATACACTAATTGCAAATTAAACACAGTGATTTTGAATTGTGATGTGATGGTAAAATAAATATTTGTCAGTCTAAACTGGGTTAAATCTACGGGGTTAATGATGGGGAGGAGACGGAGAGAGACTGAGTACAGCTACAGAACCCACTTTCTGAAACGGACCCTGCTCACCATTCACCACAATTCTGAGCTAACAAGTTGCATGTTATTCTTGGATGCGCTTGCAGGACCGGATTTAAAATAGCATGACAAACATATCATACCTGTTAAAGCCAAACAGTATCATCAATGTAGCCCGAAGAACATTTGCTAACAAGATGAAGTTAGCTAAGTCAGCTGTCTCATTGTAGCAAAAAAAAAAAAAAAGAAAAAAAAAAAGCACCACCTACCGTTCTTTATGCAACTTCAAATGTCCGACAAAGTTGGAAGTTGTTCCATCTCCGTCTGTGATTCTCTTCTTGCATGTTTTGCATATTGCATTTCGTTTTTTGTTGACTACTTCGTAGTTTATGTACCCGAAAGAAATTACTCTTGGAAGCATTTTTGGCTCGAGCGTTTTTGTTCTTGTTTTTTTCAAATCTGGTTAATTTGATTGGCTGTGCTACAGCCCACGCTCACATACATACAGAGTGTGGTAAGAATGAATGAATGAATGAATAAAGTGAATTAATGGTCCGCACTTTTTATATAATATGTATGTTAAATTTTAGATTTGGGTAAAATATCAAGTCTTTTCAAGTAAACAGGTTCAAGTCCCAATTCAAGTCCCAAGTCACTGGTGTAAAAGTCCAAGTCAAGTCACAAGTCTTACAACCTTTTTTCAAGTCAAGTCTAAAGTCATAAAATTAATGACTCGAGTCTGACTCGAGTCCAAGTCATGTGACTCGAGTCCACACCTCTGGTAGACAGCAATGTTAGTGTCATGTTTCGCTGTGTGGCAGGCAGGGATTGGACCCAAACGCAAACTCACGGCGACAGAACTTGAACTCAAAAGCACAGCTTTATTGCTGGAGAACAGAAGACTAGCAATGCAAAACTAAACTGGGAAAAACTAATCATAATGCATACCAGGAGACACGGGGAGAATCACACACAGCATGAGGGACGACGCGACACTGACTCAGAGAAACACAGAGTTTAAATACACTGGGAAGTAACGAGTAGAATGAGACACAGAAGGAGAGCACAGCTGGGAGAAATCAGGACTGACGAGACAAGGAAGCAAAGCAGGACACGGACCTTCAAAGTAAAACAGGAAGTATGACACAGAGACACGAACTTGGCACAGTGGAGACAGCAACTAAGAAACAGAGACAAACCATAAGACAGAGGACTCTAAGAACCGAAAGACACAGAGGGAAACTCAACATGCAGACAGACTACACAGAGAAACACGAAGGGCAAGGGATCGAAACTAGAAACGATACAACTCACAAGAACAATACTACGAAAATCATAAAGAATTAAACATGCTGGGTCAGGGGACCCAGGACCCTGACAGCACCCCCCCCTCCAGGGCTGGCACCAGACAGCCCAAACACAGAAAACAAAACCAAACAGAAAACAACCCAGGGTGGGCGGCGGGGGCCCAGGACGGAGGGCTCGGAACAGAAACAAAAGCAGGGCACAGGAAACACCGGAGCCCAAGAAAGCAGTCCAAACACAGGTCAGTTCAGGGGGCCGGCCACGTGAGAAGTGGCAGCAGAACGGGTCCGGAGGCCGGCCGCGTGGAAGACGGCGGCGGGTCTCAAGCGTTGGGCGTACTGGTCGAGGCTTGGTGGGCGTAGGACTAGACGAAGCAGGACCAGACGGGGGCGTGGCAGCCACAGGACCAGGCGTGGGCGGCGAAGCCGAAGCAGAGGCTGGACCAGGCGTGGGCGGCGAAGCCGAAGCAGAGGCTGGACCAGGCGTGGGCGGCGAAGCCGAAGCAGAGGCTGGACCAGGCGTGGAGGCCGAAGGCTCGGAGGCGGCTGCGAAGCCGAAGCAGAGGCTGGACCAGGCGTGGAGGCCGAAGGCTCGGAGGCAGCTGCAGGCGTGGAGGCTGAGGGTGGCTGGACGGGCCCTCGGACCCTCCAGCGGAGACAGGAGGCTGGCTGGACGGGCCCCTCGGACCCTCCCGCGGAGACGGCAGGTGGCGGCGTGGGAGCCGTGGAGTGCTGGATGGACTCATCCGAGCTTCCAGCGGGAGCTGATGTAGAGCCAGAGGGTATTGGGACCCCTGGCTGAATGTTAAGCTGACCAGAAGACTGAACTGCTACAGGGGGCTGGGCTAATGGTTCAGGTGCGAGCTGAGCTACTAATGGTGGTGAAGTAGATGACTGCACGGGAGACTGAACTAGAGGTAGTTGTGACGGTTAGAGGGAAAGAGGAGCTGGTGGTTGAGTGGATGACTGTGCTAAGGGAGACGGCACTGGGGACAGCTGAGCTGCAGGAAACCGAACCGGGGACTGCAGTGACGGTTGTGGTTGAGGTGTAACGGGTGGAAGGGTGGCTGAATTGGCTGCGGGCCGGGCGGCTAATGGCTCAGCTACAGAGTGCATTAATGGCAGGGCTATAGAGTGAATGACTGACTGAGTGGTAGCCTGGATGGCTGAGTGTAGTGATGATTGTGATGGAAGAGAAGCAGGTGGGCAACTGAGTGGCAGACCGAACTGAGGGAGGCTGAAGTGCTACGGGGAACTGAACTGGTGGCGACGCAGGAGACAGAGCTCGGAACTGAATAGGCATATGAGCGATGGACTGAACAAGTGGCCGAACCAAAGGTTGAACCGAGCACTGATTAGCGGACTGGGCTAATGGCAATGTAGGAGGCTGAATAGCAGACTGAGTTAATGGCTGGAGTGATAGCTGAGGTGAAAATGGAGCTAGTGGCGGAGTAAATGACTGTGCTAGCGGGGACATGGGAGACGCAGCTAGCGGGGACACGGGAGCTTCTGGAGGCTGGGCAGCTAAGAGAGCTTCTGGAGGCTGGGCAGCTAAGAGAGCTTCTGGAGGCTGGGCAGCTAATACTAATACCACAGACGAAGGTGGAGGTGTGATGGATTGAGGATGGCGAGGGTGCAGTTTCGTCTTTAAAGGTGGATCGAGTGATTTGGCAACAAATAACGATGGAAAAGGTCGCTGGTGCCGCGAATACCAAGAGGCGAGGGCCTCCAGGAGGGCGGCTGAGTCTTCCTTCCCTGGACTGCCCATATCAAACAGTTCGAAGCAGGGTCTCGCTCTCAGACCCATGATTATTAGCTTTAACCTTTTTAGGTCCATAAAACTGACGGTCCATGTTGTAGATGACAATAAGTGATCAAAAAACACTACCTTAATAAGTCTCTTGGGATTGTCTGCAGCGTGGATTACGCTTCGGCAGAAATCATTCAACTGCTTTAGCATTTCCTCCTTCGTGGCAACACCTGAGTCCGCTGGGTCCATTTTGTGGTCGCGTCGTTCTGTCATGTTTCGCTGTGTGGCAGGCAGGGATTGGACCCAAACACAAACTCACGGGGACAGAACTTGAACTCAAAAGCACAGCTTTATTGCTGGAGAACAGAACACAAGCAATGCAAAACTAAACTGGGAAAAACTAATCATAATGCATACCAGGAGACACGGGAAGAATCACACACAGCATGAGGGACGATACGACACTGACTCAGAGAAACACAGGGTTTAAATACACTGGGAAGTAACGAGTAGAATGAGACACAGAAGGAGAGCACAGCTGGGAGAAATCAGGACTGACGAGACAAGGAAGCAAAGCAGGACACATTCACATAAGACACGGACCTTCAAAGTAAAACAGGAAGTATGACACAGAGACACGAACTTGGCACAGTGGAGACAGCAACTAAGAAACACAGAGACATAAACCATAAGACAGAGGACTTTAAGAACCGAAAGACACAGAGGGAAACTCAACATGCAGACAGACTACACAGAACAGAGGGGACACAGAGAAACACGAAGGGCAAGGGATCGAAACTAGAAACGATACAACTCACAAGAACAATACTACAAAAATCATAAAGAATTAAACATGCTGGGTCAGGGGACCCAGGACCCTGACAGTTAGAGGAGGAAAATACCTAAAATTGTAATATAAAGATAAGAGCTCAGGTCAGAGCATTTGTTGTCTTGTTGTGCAGTAATGACAGTTAAAGGTGGGACATTGCCAGTATTTTACAATGTGAAGCAAAAACCAGTGTTTCATATTGTTTTAAGATACTTGTGAGTGGAACTTAAGGAATGTGTCTGGTACATGTTTTCTTAATTGAAAGCTGACAACAAGACACGAACATTTTTTTCCTTGCCATTTTCCTTGCCTCGAGCAGAGGTGGAGTTCAGCCACACGCGGGCAGATGTTCCTTATCTGAAACAGGAGAGGAATTTCTCTTCCGGAATGGAAACCACGCCGGCCAGAAGAACAAGGAGGGGGCTCCTGTCGCAGACCTGTCTCCTCCTGACAGCGCGTCACCGCACAGTCCCGCCCACTCCACACCTGAACACGGCCTTCCTCGTAGCACCGCCAGATGCAGGCAGAGGGGCACCCCTGCCCTGCTGTGAATTGCGGCCATCGCCATCCACTGTTGCTGTTACTGCCGTTGGGACTGGATCGTCGAACGACTAGTGGCACCCCACAGTCAGGCAGCAGGTCCTCCAACACATGTGCAGGCTTACACGCATTTCTTTTTCTCCAGCTCACCCTTCGTGCGTCTCTCCTCTTGTCTCTGCGCTCACTATCCCCTTTAACAGGTCAGTCTGGGGAACGCCTCCACCTCACAGGTGCCTACAATTGTCTGCTTAGTCCACAGTGGATTAGAAGAATATTGTGCAACAATACTAAAATACACAATATAAATATGAGGATAAAACCATGCAATATAAATATCAATAAACAAACATGCAATATAAATATCACAATAAAATCATGCAAATATAATCAACACTATGTACCAATACACAGATTGATAAAACATAAAAACACAAATTTCCACTGCGTGATATCAACAATATATATTTTTGAATTGTATAGCTCTTGGGACTTATAAGAAGTATCCACTGTACTTGTAAATCAAATGTGTAGTTGTGAACTGAGTTTTGTAACCTTGTAAATCAAAATATCAGAAAATTTTATGTTTGTGCATCTATAGATGAGACTTGGTGTGTGTGTGTGTGTGTGTGTGTGTGTGTGTGTGTGTGTGTGTGTAAAAAAAGATGTGTTTGTAAAAAATATTTAAAGTTACAAATTTTATTTGTTAAGATCTGGTTACAGATAAAACGCAAAAAACTATTTGTAAAACTCTGTGCTTAATTTCCCTAGCTGTGTGTGAGTTTCAACTTGCAAGTACGAATTTTGACCCAATTTTTCTTCCTTTCAGCTGATTGGTCAATGTCATGTCAATCATAAATTTATAATTCCAATCAGAGAACAGATGGGTTTAGCTGTCAGAGGGGTGCTTTACTTGACTCTTCAAGTGGGGTGATCGAGCAGAGGTGGAGGTTGTTACGACCCTAGCTCCTCCCCTGAAGTTACCCTTGAGGACGAGAGTAAAACAATGATAGTCCAGAAAAGGCCGTTCAAACAATTGATTTTAATGAATACACGCAGCGTGGGGAGATGTAAACTGGAAACCATCAGTTGTAAATCCCCCACCAAAAATACACTTCAGATTGCTTTTATAACATCAGGGTATTATGACGCCCCCTCATGCGTCTACAAGCACATAATTTGCATGTACAGAACATTATTTGGCTCTTCTACAGACACTGATCAATCTTAAGAGATAACTGCAGAGACAGGAGTTCCCCTTTCTGGCATCCATCCAAATATGGTGGTGAGGTCCCCATGGACTTGTCCTCCTCTTTGCGTCACCTGTTGCTAGGCAAACTCAAATGCAACAAGAAGCTGACTACATTCAGGCCTTTGCTCAGCCACTATTTTACTGTAACAAAATACTCAGCATATAAGCTTTTAAGATTATAGATTTAACTCAACGATTTAAAGTGGTTATAACTGCACCTGTAATAAATATGTTAATATTTGATTATGATAACCCCTGTAATACAAATTATAACATAATGCCAGCAACTTCAATAAACACTTGAATAAAATGATAATTAATGCAATGATAAAGATGATGGTTATGTAAAATAATCCCTGTAATTCCACAATTCCCTCTCTTGACGTCTTCCAAAGACGTCACATTCCCAGGTCCACTACCTTCGCTCTGACCCTCTCTAGTCGTCCCCTGACTCAGCAAACCAGACAATAACCTCACGACATCTAGGTGGTCCAGTAATAAAACGCCAGCTCCCACTTGAAAACACTTCATGCTTAAGTGGTCTCTGCTCCTTTCCTGGGTCCCTCTCTAGTGGAAATCTAGTGGAATGGACCCTCGTCATCAATCACTAAGTAAACTAAATTGGCGCAGGTCTCAAATAAGAAGCAGAAGACACTTGGGCCCTCGCTCAGGCCTGCTACTAGATTTATGTGTATTGTAAGCATGCATGCAATTAACCTGCTATGTTCCCATCTTCCCTCAACATGTATCACCTGGACACTCTCACCAGTGAAGCTTAAAACCCTCTTGGATAGAACATCAACTCTAAACAAGCACAGATATGCAATGTGTATAAAATGAACTAAACCTGTGAATAGAATGAATGTGATGACAAACATATTCAATGCAATATGAACCCTGTAAACAATATTACTGATAAACAATGTTTCCTTATTATTTTGTCATAAAATAAATCAAACAAATAACTTAAGCTGTGTGACGGCACCTTGCGTTTACGCCAGGCTGTGAGCTGCCCTAAATCTACTTGCTACACCCCCTTTTTCACCTAGTTTAATTTTTTCAATCCTAGTTTAAACTATTCCTAACTTCCCTCAGTGCACACTGTAAAGTGTAAAAGATACAATTAGCTTTCTCCTGGTAAAAGGTCCTACATTATTTTCTCAACCTTTGGAAACCTCCTCTATCGAGTTAACCCATTTCATTTTTCAGACTTAGGCCTGATTTCTTCGCCCCCTTTAACGGGTAGCGCATATCCGGTCTGAACACTGTGTTTGGGCAATTTACGAATTGTTGCAGGATTTCTATGTTATGTAAATTTCCTCTCATCCCTTTTATGCTTCCATTATAACCTACGTCTAACAAGCTTTTGACCTTCTTTGTAACATAAACAACTAGGTGTATTTGTGCTCTGTTTTTCTCCTTTCTCTGGTTGGTTCCGTTCGATCTGGGGCTTCCAGGATTCTCGCCCCCCTAAGTCGCTGTGGTCCTGAAATCTTCTCCTGTAAAAGATAGAAAACAAAAACCTCTCTCTGCTCCACCTCACTAATCTATTGTGTTCATCCAATGTTCCTTTAATTATTCAAACTTGGTTCACAATATCATGTTCTGGGCTTTATCCTTTTTATTAACTTTACTTAATCTCAATACTCTTTATGTGTGTGAGCAATACTTTTAGTTTTATTAAACACACCCCGGGTAAAATATACACCATCCCCATGTCAGCCTAACTCTCCGCTAGAAAGCACGCTTCAGAATTTCTATCAGGATTTACACCTCTTTTTGCTTCAAGCATATACCTAACATGCAAAAATTACTGTTAATGCCAGTTACACAAGTTTCCATTATTTACAACATTTTGTTTCACCCGTCTCACCCTCACATGTTTCCTGTTCACTTATTACATACTTATCTTTAACACCGTCTGCCTCACTAGTTGCTAAGCAGAAACAAAGCACCATGTGTTCCACCTTTGCCCTATAAACTAAATCTATGTCATGTTTGTGTCTGTAAGCATGTTTTGCATTCATTCATTACACTCCACGCCATCCCTGCAAGTTAAGAGCTATACAGTTAAAAGCTACAGGCCTTTGGCCTCGCCTATTTTAAATCAAGCAGGGGAGTTTCATTTTACTTTAAAAATAACTCTATTTAAAAATAACAATTTCTGCCTCAGTTTTACCATATCTAAATTATCAAAAACCCCAAAAGTCATATAATGATCCTAGAACCCATTTCAAATTACCTCTTAAATTCCCCCTTTATATTTGGACACACCAGATGTGTCCAAATAAATAAAAACTCAAAAACTCAAAATGCATCACCCGGGCTTAAGAAATTAAAGGAAAAAGGTTAGTCATATCATCTCTCAGAACAGCTCAACAATCCTCCTCTCCGGTGGATCTGCTCCGGCCCTGAAAACCTGTGCTTAAGGAATAAAATCAATTTAATCATCATGTCAAATCTTCTCAAAGTCCTTGCTCCATGCAAAAGTCTGGATCCTTGGAATTTCCTGGAAACAAAACCTATACTTTATATTTCATACTCAACTCTCCCCCTTTATGATCCAATCTGTGTTACAACAAAGAAAACTTAAAACAGAACAGTTATCAATCATGTGTTTCTTCAGTTAATGGTAGCATGAGTTATATCAAACAATGTTTCCCTTTTAGCATTTAGCATTTTATAATGTAATAACATAATCCAACCCCAGTAAATAAAACAAAAATTCCCTCCAAGCAAACATCAGCATCCCCAGAATTAAGTCTTCCACTTGTCCTGCTCATGGCAAAAGCAAAACAAAGCATCCCCTTTCTTTTCCTCACATGGTAAATTGTCTGTCCACATTTACTCGTTCCCACCTTAGTCCAGTCATTCACATTCACTCACATGCATTCACACATGATATTTTTTGCTGATCTGCAGCCTTCCGCGCACGTCATCAGATGCTCCACATCAGCAAAATGAGCTCAATCATTTGTTTTATTTCGTTTTTCCTTTTTAGGAAAATAGTTCTCTATACTTTTGACTGGATTGACTCGCTGCAATCCTTACTTGGTAATTTGTCCGCGCCGTCAGTTCACTCTCTTCCAGGCCTGCTTAGAGCAAAATGAAAAAAGAGAGCTGATTGTTAGCTCATCAAAGTACAAAACAAAATCACCTGACAGGTTTTTTCTAAGTGCACTGTTATAAAAACTATGGGCCCTTTTAGACATGTCCATGTTTATCAAAACTCCCTCTATTAAAATGAAAACAACAGCCCCACAAAATTTCAAACAATCTTAAATTTCACCCATTCAACCCACTGAAAACCTTGTCCAAACTGCACCGTTTTACACAACAATAACCCCGGTTAAGCACTTTACCATACTCAGATTCAGCCTAACACCTTACAACAATGTGTCAACCCTAATTTATAAACCTCCTAATCAAATTTGCACCTCTGAACAATCTACCCCTCCTTTAAGGCCTCAATCACACACACACAGCAAGCTCCTCTGTCCACATTCACACAAGCTCTCAAACTTTTTCCATACTCAGCCATATCTCAACAATTTAACTTGGCAAAAGAAATACATGTTTAAACTTTATCACATTATTGAATTATTTTCATTTTCTTTCTATACTAATCACTTGTTTTGATCACTCAGTGCAAAAGCACTGCTAAGTCACCCCTTTAAACTAGTTTAATCAGTTTATTCAACATTCACACCATTCTATCACTCATACAAGTAGCAAGCCGATCTTCATTGCATATGCTTATGTTCTTAACCAGGTTTTAATCAATGTCTCTATGCATTAAGCTTCAGGAGCTTGTCTTTATAAGGTTAATGCATTTTCTGTTTGTGTGTGTATGGGTATGTGTTATTTTGCATCTATGGCTTCACAGTCTCCCAGACACCTTTCCAATTCTCCAGTTAAGCAGTCAGTTTTCTTTTTCCCCAAATTACTAACCCTCTGTTTTGATTTCCCACCTTAAATAAAGCACTCCTAGTCTTCAGCCAGGAGCTAGGGCCTGTTTTCCAGGTTCATGGACACATGATTCTGTGAACAATTCAACCAGAAACTTGCCTTAACTTATCCAGTGATGTTAACTTCTAACTTTCTTCCGACTGCTGCTGTGGAGAGTTGGTACAGTTCTGCTTTACCCCTGAAAATAACAAAACTAAGACATTTTCATTATTACCACAAGTGCTTAAATGACCCATTTCTCTGTCTCTAGTCAGAAATACCAATTATGCCATGCATGTAAGCGTGTTCTTCCTTGCATTTTATGTTAATTGAGTGTAAACTGCTTCTTCATTGAATTAATTCATTGAGTTTCTCATTGCATTTCTATGTATTCATGTTAATGTACTCTACGTGTAAGCTGTTTCTTCATTGCATCCTATATATTCATATTTAATTTATCCATTTCACCACTGAGCCTTAGATTCAAACTATCTCACTTCTGATTCATTTCAAAAATAATCTCACATGTAACAATTTGTATGTGTGTTTTCTATTCATTAAGGTAATGACAATTATTTTCGTTCATTATTCTTACCTTTTCTAATGTTTACCTCTTTGTTATGCTGTAGTGGACATCCCTAAACAATTCATGAGTTCAGGCTTCAATTTTCAATCCAATTATATCCTATATTCTCGCAGTCAAACTCGTCCAGCTTCACCTCTCACTGGTCCTTTTTCATTCACAGTGTCCTGTTCGTGCTTCAAAGCTCCAGCAAACACAGTCTCAACTCAGCTGTTGTCTTCTTCTCTGTTTCTTTACAGTCTTTCTTTTAAGTTAAGTCCCAGCATGGCAAAATATCACTCAATGTCCAGTGCTCTTCCACAATTCTTTATCCCACTGTTCAACTGCCCAGCCTGTATTTTCACAGTACATCTTGCATTACTCTTACATGCTGCTGCTGGTCGTCAGTCGTCATCAGTGTTAATGGATCGGTGGCACTGTCGTTTGCCTGCTGTATTCAAGTCCACGATGTTCTATCGGTCTTCATCAGGCGATTAACTGTCCTTTGAACTTCTTCTCCGCTTCAGGGACAAAGTGAGAGATCCAGCCGCACAATTTCGAGCCAAAAACTGGCTTATTCTCCCAATTCTTTTAATCTACTTTTCTGCTGCTGAACTCAAGGTTCCAACGTTGAGAGACGCCCACCTGTATTGACACACTAGAGCATACAATTAGTATTATATTCATTTTTTTATCTTAAAACCTCGATTTGCTTCATCTTCTTAGAATTTAACTCTGTCTATTTCTCTGGGTGCTCCCCTGACATCATCAGTCACACACACACCTTCCTCTTACACACACAGGAGCACAGTATTTCCTGTTTCTCTTTCCTGTTTCTACAAATTAATCAAAGACTTGTTTTTTCCTATTTACAGTCTACAAACCCTCTTTTAGTTTTACTAGGTCTTGGTCTAAAAACAATACACCCTCTTCTCACACACACACTTTTAAATATACTAAGTTTTTGCATTTTTGTCAGTTTTTGTCACATCATTCGCACAATACTTTCATAATCATCTCACACCCACTGCCTTTTCTCTCAAACTTCTCCCTTTTTCACTCACTCAGACAAATCATTCAGAGACATTCAAATCAAATACTGACAGCATTCACACAGTTAAAATCACTCAAAATACGCTTTCATACGAGTATCTTGGACATGCCTTCCATGATCAGAAAGAGCAAGTCAAAAAAAAGAAAAAACAAGACTGAAACCTCTCATCGTCTCACACACAACTTCTCACCACACACACATAACTGAAAAATAAAACACACCACCATTCATGGCTCAGAATATATACATCTATCAGAATTCAGTCACTTACTATACATCCACTACAGCAACTCAAAACTTTATTTATAACCCTCTAATAAACATAAATGGCGTCTTAAACACACGCATTCAACACTGTTTGCAGCAGTACTTGTGAAACCAACTGTGGTTTAAGCAGTTCACAGCTTCTTAATTTGCATTTTATTGCCTTCTAGGACATTCTAGTCTCTAATTCCTCTGTTTACATGTTATCTCCCGTTTGACACACACAAACACCACCAACACACACTCCCCCTAAAAACCCACAAAAAACTATCCCTAAAAACACACACAAGAGCCCTTAAGAAACTTCATTCATTTATTTATTATTATTTTAAACCCTTAAGATGTTGTACTGTGTTTCCTCTGTGCCCGTTGCAACCTATATTAACATAAACCCAAAGTGTAAACAAGTCTGTCAAATCTAACTACTTATATGTCATCGGATTAAAGGAAAAACCACTTACAGTCTTCTAAAGTCCTCCTTTGCCCAACAAACATCAAACGACTTACACCTATATGTATCACTCAAAGTCAACAATACATTAGGAACCCCAAATGTAACTGTGTATATTATCTCAAACTGAAACGAAACCCATCTAAAAATCCTAAAACATCTTACTTGAACACCAAAAGGGACATCACTTACAGACATATTTATTAATGAAATTATTTCAAAGTCAATTTCAGTTTTCAGACCCCAAATAACGGTCATAAGTATCAACATTTTATGTATCCTATCTCAAAACCCAGCAAACAGTCATACAGTCATGGCAAGAAATAAAACTTTACTTACAATATTGTAATAAACAAAACAGGCGTTCAGCAATGTGTAACAGTCTCTATCTAAACTTCCTAAAAGTCTAGAGACCTTGCAGCTGCCTTATTTGCATTTTCACACACACACACACACAGTCTAAAAATAATACCAGCCTGACTCACAGACTCAGACAAGTCTCTTAATATATTTACACAGACGTCTTTATAATTACAACTGCAGTATTATCAGGCCTATTAAAACCTAGACAATTTAGACAATTTTAAGTTAACCCTCCAAGGGACAAACTCCAAGTTTTTTATTGTCAATTACCCAGTATCAGGTCCAACCTGTCTCTGGTCTAATCTCTAAAATCCCTAACTCAATTTAAAAGCGTCCAACGCCCAAGCTCCAAGCTTTGCTACCCAAAAAAGTGCAAATACCGTTCCAAACGGTCAAGTGGTCCAACCACTAGTTATTTTGGAGTGCCCCAAGCTCCACAGTGACCAACTGACTATCCCTCAACTGAGGACAAGGTCTAAGCGTCCTTGACCTTGGCAACCGTTACGTCTGAGCAATGCACTTCTTAGCAGTCCAACTGCCGTTCTAGAATAATTTATAATACTTTGAAAACACCCCATAAAACTACACAAGCAATCTTATTGATGTCCAAGCCCGGCTTTATATTCAATTAAGACTTAACTGTCACAAACTCTTCGCCAATAACCTATAACTCTAAATTCAATCTGCAGTTCAACTGCTTTAAATACACTTATTCTCTTTACTCTTTACTTATTTTCTCTTATTCTCTTTACCTTTTTCAACGTTTCATTATCATTACTTTAACTTCAATTCTCATGAGATTTTCACCAAAATCAAAAGAGACATTTACCAGTAATTTCAGTGAGTAGACTTTAATTTCTCATGTCCAATCTGGCACATTTTGGAAATAATTCAACAGGTAGTGCCTTACCTTTGAATAAGCCGGCTTATGTCCACTCACTTCGACCACTGACTCGTGTCTGCTCGTTCGAGCGCCTCGGACCCTCTCGGTCTCAATCTCCAAGTGTCTCTCCCCTCAACCCAGGCCAATGCACCAAATGTTAAGGGTCCGAAATTGAGGACGAGAGTAAAACAATGATAGTCCAGAAAAGGCCGTTCAAACAATTGATTTTAATGAATACACGCAGCGTGGGGAGATGTAAACTGGAAACCATCAGTTGTAAATCCCCCACCAAAAATACACTTCAGATTGCTTTTATAACATCAGGGTATTATGACGCCCCCTCATGCGTCTACAAGCACATAATTTGCATGTACAGAACATTATTTGGCTCTTCTACAGACACTGATCAATCTTAAGAGATAACTGCAGAGACAGGAGTTCCCCTTTCTGGCATCCATCCAAATATGGTGGTGAGGTCCCCATGGACTTGTCCTCCTCTTTGCGTCACCTGTTGCTAGGCAAACTCAAATGCAACAAGAAGCTGACTACATTCAGGCCTTTGCTCAGCCACTATTTTACTGTAACAAAATACTCAGCATATAAGCTTTTAAGATTATAGATTTAACTCAACGATTTAAAGTGGTTATAACTGCACCTGTAATAAATATGTTAATATTTGATTATGATAACCCCTGTAATACAAATTATAACATAATGCCAGCAACTTCAATAAACACTTGAATAAAATGATAATTAATGCAATGATAAAGATGATGGTTATGTAAAATAATCCCTGTAATTCCACAGCATCTATAGATGAGACTTGGTGTGTGTGTGTGTGTGTGTGTGTGTGTGTGTGTGTGTGTGTGTGTAAAAAAAGATGTGTTTGTAAAAAATATTTAAAGTTACAAATTTTATTTGTTAAGATCTGGTTACAGATAAAACGCAAAAAACTATTTGTAAAACTCTGTGCTTAATTTCCCTAGCTGTGTGTGAGTTTCAACTTGCAAGTACGAATTTTGACCCAATTTTTCTTCCTTTCAGCTGATTGGTCAATGTCATGTCAATCATAAATTTATAATTCCAATCAGAGAACAGATGGGTTTAGCTGTCAGAGGGGTGCTTTACTTGACTCTTCAAGTGGGGTGATCGAGCAGAGGTGGAGGTTGTTACGACCCTAGCTCCTCCCCTGAAGTTACCCTTGTGTGTGTGTGTGTGTCCTGCCATATCCTGCCTTAGGTGTCACATTTTTGTATAGCTGACTCCAATCACCAATTAGAACTACTTAAGGCCAGAGAAAGGTGCGTTCTAGTTCCAGAGATCCTTATTGGTTTGCAGCTCGTGAGCTGTGTGTGTGTGTTTGGTGATTGATTGCTCCTCCTCAGTGGAGAGGAGTGTGCTTGGTGACTAATCCTTTTTCACTTACTTTTCTGACTGACTGACGCCTGACTTTTGGTTTATTTCTTTAAATGGTGATAGTGGCTTGACCGTCTATTTTAGTTCAGTTATTAATAGAAATGTTAATAAATCTCTTTCATTTAACAATTTTGCCTTCCTGTCTCCTTTTTTCGACTTGGACTCCTTTGTTACTTTCCCTCATCACCTGGATCTTTTTAGGGGACCATAACAGAGGATCAACTCAACCCACGTGTCTGTTGTCTTATGTAGCCTGAGAGTTAACTGAATGTTGGGGTGGGTGTAGTGTTCCTCTGTGGTGAGGTTGAGTGGGCCACACTGTGCTCTGTGGCCTGGGGGTGGTCGTTCACAGTGGATAGACACAGACACATTAACACCCACTCACTTTGGCTCGTGTGATTAGGTAGAGGATCAATAGGGGGTACATGACCCTCTTGACACTCCCATAGGGCTTAAATCTGTGAATCTCCACCAATTGCTCTTAGAACTGAAGAAGCTTCTCGGATGAGAGGTGAAATGTCTTCAAAAAACCTAAAGAAGTCCAGACACTTTTCTTTCCAAGCTCCTTAGCTGGATACATTAATTCCTGGATGTCTAAAGCTTGGTAAAAAGCTTTAAAGTTTTA
This sequence comes from Oreochromis niloticus, assembly GCF_001858045.2. Classification (NCBI taxonomy): domain Eukaryota; kingdom Metazoa; phylum Chordata; class Actinopteri; order Cichliformes; family Cichlidae; genus Oreochromis; species Oreochromis niloticus. The sequence goes on along the minus strand of NC_031967.2, from coordinate 14,951,104 downwards.
AAAAGTTCAAAACTTTTATAATGTTTCAAGCAAATATCCCACTGCGGGGCGATCGTGGCTCAAAAGTTGGGAGTTTGCCTTGTAATCGGAAGGTTGCCGGTTCGAGCCCCAGCTTGGACAGTCTCGGTCGTTGTGTCCTTGGGCAAGACACTTCACCCGTTGCCTACTGGTGGTGGCCAGAGGGCCCGGTGGCGCCACTGTTCGGCAGCCTCGCCTCTGTCAGTGCGCCCCAGGGTGGCTGTGGCTACATGTAGCTTGCCATCACCAGTGTGTGAATGTGTGCGTGAATGGGTGGATGACTGGATGTGTAAAGCTCTCTTCACTCTTTTTCTCCAATTGATCTTTCTGAGTTAACTTCAATAATTAATTCCTCCAAACCATCAACGTGTCTTTTAGACCCCATTCCTACAAAACTGCTCAAAGAAGTCCTGCCATTAATTAATGCTTCAATCTTAAATATGATCAACCTATCTCTAATAATCGGCTATGTACCACAGGCCTTCAAGGTGGCTGTAGTTAAACCTTTACTTAAAAAGCCATCTCTAGACCCAGCTGTCTTAGCTAATTATAGGCCAATCTCCAACCTTCCTTTCATATCAAAAATCCTTGAAAGAGTAGTTGTCAAACAGCTAACTGATCATCTGCAGAGGAATGGCTTATTTGAAGCGTTTCAGTCAGGTTTCAGAGCTCAGCACAGCACAGAAACAGCTTTAGTGAAGGTTACAAATGATCTTCTTATGGCCTCTGACAGTGGACTCATCTCTGTGCTTGTCCTGCTAGACCTCAGTGCTGCATTCGATACTGTTGACCATAATATCCTATTAGAGCGATTAGAACATGCTGTAGGTATTACAGGTACTGCACTGCAGTGGTTTGTATCATATCTATCTAATAGACTCCAATTTGTACATGTAAATGGAGAGTCCTCTTCAGACACTAAGGTCAATTACGGTGTTCCACAGGGTTCAGTGCTAGGACCAATTCTGTTTACATTATACATGCTTCCCCTAGGCAGCATCATTAGAAGACATAGCATAAATTTTCACTGCTATGCAGATGACACGCAGCTCTATCTATCCATGAAGCCAGGTAACACACACCAATTAGTTAAACTGCAGGAATGTCTAAAAGACATAAAGACCTGGATGGCCGCTAACTTTCTGCTTCTTAATTCAGATAAAACTGAGGTTATTGTACTCGGCCCTGAAAATCTTAGAAATATGGTATCTAAGCAGATTCTTACTCTGGATGGCATTACCTTGGCCTCCAGTAACACTGTGAGAAACCTTGGAGTCATTTTTGACCAGGACATGTCCTTCAACGCACATATTAAACAAATATGTAAGACTGCTTTCTTCCATTTGCGCAACATCTCTAAAATTAGAAATATCCTGTCTCAGAGTGATGCTGAAAAACTAGTTCATGCATTTATTACTTCCAGGCTGGACTACTGTAATTCACTATTATCAGGATGTCCTAAAAACTCGCTGAAAAGCCTTCAGCTAATCCAAAATGCTGCAGCAAGAGTACTGACAGGGACTAGAAAGAGAGAGCATATTTCTCCTGTTTTGGCTTCCCTTCATTGGCTTCCTGTTAAATCCAGAATTGAATTCAAAATCCTGCACCTCACATACAAGGTCTTAAATAATCAGGCCCCATCTTATCTTAATGACCTTGTAGTACCATATCACCCTATTAGAGCACTTCGGTCTTGCACTGCAGGCCTACTTGTTGTTCCTAGAGTATTTAAAAGTAGAATGGGAGGGAGAGCCTTCAGTTTTCAGGCCCCTCTTCTGTGGAACCAGCTTCCAGTTTGGATTCGGGAGACAGACACTATCTCTACTTTCAAGATTAGGCTTAAAACTTTCCTTTTTGCTAAAGCATATAGTTAGGGCTGGACCAGGTGACCCTGAATCCTCCCTTAGTTATGCTGCAATAGACGTAGGCTGCCGGGGATTCCCATGATGCATTGAGTTTTTCCCTTCCAGTCACCTTTCTCACTATGTGTTAATAGACCTCTCTGCATCGAATCATATCTGTTATTAATCTCTGTCTCTCTTCCACAGCATGTCTTTCATCCTGTTTTCCTTCTTTCACCCCAACCGGTCGCAGCAGATGGCCGCCCCTCCCTGAGCCTGGTTCTGCCGGAGGTTTCTTCCTGTTAAAAGGGAGTTTTTCCTTCCCACTGTCGCCAAAGTGCTTGCTCATAGGGGGTCATATGATTGTTGGGTTTTTCTCTGTATTTATTATTGTGCTATCTACTGTACAATATAAAGCGCCTTGAGGCGACTTTTGTTGTGATTTGGCGCTATATAAATAAAATTGAATTGAATTGAATTAAAGCGCTTTGGGGTCCTTAGGGACTAGTAAAGCACTATACAAATACAGGCCATTTACCATTTCACTAGACTTGTTTCTGCTGTTAATCAGTTAAATTCTGTACTTCTCTGAGTATTTAGTCATTTATTGGCAATTCAAATTGTATTCCTTAGACACAGTCTTTTTTCCCACAAAGTAGGTGCACAGCCTTGCCTGTAACCCCAGTAAATGCTTAAAAATCTCACAAACCTTACATATTCTTTGCAAAAGTAGAGAATCACCTGTTTCTTTAATGATGAAGTCACTGCTGTCATTGTTGGTATTGCTGTTGTGGTGGTTGTTGGCACTGCAGTGGTGGTTGTTGGTTTGTGGTTGATGCTGCTCTCATGGTTTTTGGTAAAACTGTCGAGGCTGTTGGTGCTTCATTGGTGGTTATTGGTGGGGCTGTGGTGGCTAATGGTACTGCGGTGGATGTCACTGGAGATGCTGTGGTTGTTGTAGGTGCAGAGGTGGTGGTTGTTGGTGCGGTTGTGGTCGTTGCTGCTGCTGTTGTGGTTGTTGTTGGGGCCGTAGTTGTTAATGCTGCTGTTGTATTTGTTGGTCTGGCCTTAGTTGTTGTTGGCCCTGGAGGTCTGGTGGTTGATGCGACAGTAGTGGTATTTGGCACTGATGTCTTGGTCAGTGTGGTTGTGATGATTGTTAGTGGGACTGCGGTCGATGCTGGTGCTGCAGTGGTGGTTGATGTGGTTGTTGGTGCTGCTATCCTGGTTGTTGGTGCCACTGTAATGGCCAGTGTGGTTGTCGTGGTTGTTGCAGGAGCTGCAGTAGTAGTTGTTTTTTGTGACTGTTGTCGTTGTTTGTGATGCTGCTGTGGTTGCTGTAGCTGCTGTGATAGTTAAGAGAGCAGATGTTTTTGATTTAGAAACTGCTCTGGTAGTCATTATTTGTCTCAATGTTATTGCATTTTTGCTTTGGCATTTAAATAACATTAAAGGCATGTAGCGTGTACAGTATCTCAAAAAAGTGAGTACACCCCTCACATTTTTGTAAATATGTTATTCTATCTTTTCATGGGACAACATTGAAGATATGACACTTTGATACAATGTAAAGCAGTCAGTGTAGAGGTTGTATAACAGTGTAAATTTGCTGTCACCTCAAAATAATTCAACATACAGCCATTAGTGTCTAAACTGCTGGAAACAAAAGTGAGTACACCCCTAAGTGAAAATGTCCAAACTGTCCCCAAAATGTGTATATATTTTATGTGGCCACCATTATTTTCCAACACCCTCTTAACTCTGTTGGGCTTGGAGTTCACTAGAGCTTCAGATGGTGCCACTGGAATCCTCTTCCACTCCTCCATGATGACATCATGGAGCTGGTGGATGTTAGAGACCTTTTGCTCTTCCACCTTCCCTCTGAGGATACCCTACAGATGCTCAATAGGGTTTAAGTCTGGAGACATGCTTGGCCAGTCAAGTACCTTAATCCTCAGTTTATTTAGCAAGGCACTGGTTCCCGACACCATCTCATCAGATCACTCGGAATCCATGTCCTTAGTCTGCTTGTCTTCAGCAAACTGTTTGCAGGCTTTCTTGCGCATTGTCTTTCGAAGAGGCCTACTTCTGAGACAACAGCCATGTGATGCAGTGTGCGGCGTATAGTCTGAGCACTGACAGGCTGACCCTCTATGCCAGGGGTGGGCAATCTCAGTCCACGAGGGCCGGTGTCCCTGCAGGTTTTAGATCTCACCTTGGGTCAACACACCTGACTCACATGATTAGTTCATTACCAGGCCTCTGGAGAACTTCAGGACATGTTGAGGAGCTAATTTAGCCATTTAAATCAGCTGTGTTGGTTTGAGGACACATCTAAAACCTGCAGGGACACCGGCCCTCGTGGACTGAGATTGCCCACCCCTGCTCTATGCCTTCAACCTCTGCAGAAATGCTGACAGCATTCATACATCTATTTAGAAAAGACAGCCTCTGGATATGACACTGAGCACATGCACTAACCTTCTTTGGTCAGCCATAAGGTTTGTTCTGAGTGGAACCTGTCCTGTTAAAGTGCTGTATGGCCTTGGCCACCATGTTGTAGCTCACATCCAGGGTGTTGTCAATATTCTTCTTTATGTAGAGTTACAATTCTGTTTTTCAGATCCTCAGAGAATTCTTTGCTATGATGTGCCATGTTAAACTTCCAGTGACCAGTATGAGAGAGTGTGAGAGCAATAATACCAAATTCAACACATCTGTTCCCCATTTGCACCTAAGAGCTTGTAAAACTAACATGTCACATGACACCAGGGAGGGAAATGGCTAATTGGGCACAATTTGGACATTTTCACTTAGGGGTGTACTCACTTTTGTTGCCAGCGGTTTAGGCAATAATGGCTGTGTGTTGAGTTATTTAGAGGTGACAGCAAATTTACACAGTTATACAATCTCTACACTGACTACTTTATTTTATATCAAAGTGTCATATTTTCAATGTTGTCCTATGAAAAGATATAACAAAATATTTACAAAAAATTGACGGGTGTACTCACTTTTGTGAGATATTGTATGTATGATTTTTTCAATTTAACAAATATTTCAATATCAAGTCCACATTTAAACAACATCCATATGAATCTCTGATGAGTTCATCTGTACCTCAAACATGTCATCATGTCATGATCCTGGGTCCTTTTGACCCAGCGTTTTGTGTTTTCTATTATTGTAATTTTGGTTCTGTTCTTCCTCGGTTAGTGTTCATTCGTTTCTACCCGTGTATCCCTGTGTTTAGTCTGCGTTTTGAGTCTGTGTCATTACGTGTATGTGTTTCCTGTTTTACTTTAAAAGTCTCTGTCTTATCTCAGTGTGTTCAGTTTACTTTTCCCCTGTCTCGTCAGGTCGGATTACTCCCAGCTGTGCCCTCCTTTTGTGTCTCATTCCCTCGTTATCCTTCTGTGTATTTAAACCTCGTGTCTGCCTCTGTTAGTTGCTGGTTTGTCTGTGTTGTTTCCCTTCGGTCTCCCTGCGTCTCTCCATGTGTGTTTCCTCGGACCTCCCTGCATCTTCGTTTCTGGTTTGCTTTGTTAATTTTCCCAGTTTAGGTTTACCTGTTAGTGTCACCCGCCATTTCTGTTTATTTGTATCACTGTTAATAAATTCTCACCTGCACTTGAGCTGCCGCTGCCTGGTCCTAATTAATTCCCACACGGCTTGCACCCGCAAACCGTGACACATCAATACAATACACTAACAGTTAATACAACATTGTTCATCTATGCTTCTTTTTGATAAAAAAAGAAAAAATTGCCAACTCATATAATATAAAACAGAAATCTGAAGTTGCCAAAAAATATTTTTCATTCCATACATCATTCATTTAACATATGTTGAAAGACACCTCATTAATTTGTGTATTTCATAAAATGTATTAGCTACTTTCTCTGTTTCATCAGTGTTGGGAGACAGCTTCGAGCTGCTGTCATCTAAAGCAGCAGTCCCCAACCCTGGGCCACGGACTGGTACCGGTCAGTCAGTTGTTTTGTACTGGGCCGTGATATAAATATACACAAATATACATAATATACACCATGTACACCATGCATATCCGGCAGCTATCCAGATTCAAAGAAAAAAAAAAATCTGCAGTATTTTGTACACTAAAATAAATACCAAATATCATGTCTTCCTTTTTTTTTCAAATGCCTTGCTACCTTGATCATCATATCTGGTGGTCTAACTAGTTCAAACATGCACTATAAACACTATATATAATTTCAAAAGGCTATAAGTACCCCAGAGTTATCAAAGTTAGGATTTTGTATTAATGAGTAAGTCATTGTTAACAGCCATTAATCTGAACTGAAAAAAATTCTTGCACGCTCAAATACATGATGATACAGGAACAGCTTGGGAATGGAAATATTTGCCATGGTGCATTTTTTGCGTTAATGTTTACGCAACAGGCGGTTTGGAAATGTGGTTATTGAGTTAGCAGAGCATTTGTGATCTTCAGGCACTATGCCTCAGCACTAGACAGCCACTCTCTTTCACTTTGTAGCTGAATTGCTGTGATTCTTAAACACTTCCACTTTGTCATAACCAGTGTTGGGACTAACGCGTTATTAAGTAACGCGTTACAGTAACTACGTTATTATTGTGGTAACGAGCACGGTAACTAGTTATTATGCCAAAACCAGGAACGCGTTACTCGTTACTGGGATTTAGATAGGCTCGTTATTCGTTACTTCGTGTGGTGGCTATCGCGGAGCTTCCACAGATTCAGTAACATTAGCAAGTGGTGGAGGCCAGCAGGTGGATGAAGGAAAAGGGAGGCAAGAGGAGAGACCCGAAGCGGCCGCCGGTCCGAGTGTCAGGTGAACTGAACTTCAGGTAAGAAGTTATGACCTGCAGTCTATCGGAGTCAGATATAAACCAAGTTTAGGTGGAGTTTATTTTCGGTATTCTGACATTTTCGTACTGCGTGCTAGCTAGCATGACGGAGTTTCTATACAGCTGGGTGGGTGCTATGTTACTGATGTTGAACTTTATTTTGTTCATAAGGTTAATTATTAGAGTTGCCAACCGTCCAGTAAAAAACAGAATCGTCTCGTTTTCAGAGAAAATATTACGCGTTTCGTGTTGAGGTGAAAAGGAACAGTTTGTCCCGGACTTCAGCTACAATGAAAAAGACACAAAGCTGAAGCTGCACAGCTGCCTCTTCTTTTCTCATTCTCTCCTCTCCCTCTTGTTTATCGCCCACTTTGTGCCAGAAAGAGGAAACCAGCGGATGTCGCGCTAAACAACAGCAGCACGTTTAAGCTTGATCATCTGTTGTTAGAATTTATTTAATAATAATTTCTAGTATCAGCTGATGTTTGCTGGAGCCACAGCTGTAAAGCTGCTGGTCATGATGTCGGTTTGGATATGTGGTGAGAGGGAAACATGAAGATGAAACCAGGAGATGTCCTTACTGAATCATCAGAGCTGAACAGGTGATGGAGAAACAGGTTTACCTTTTAGGTGACATGAATGAGTTGAAGGGAAGTTATGAACTGTTTCTGAGAGACAAATAACACCAGGATCCTTTTCTATGTAGCTGACAGCTGGTAACTGTGCAGGGGCGGGTCTAGCAAAGTGTTGCCAGGGGGGCAGGTAGGGCATTAACAGGGAAAGGGGGGCACAAAGAAATACTTTTCTTTCTTATTCTCATTTAAAATGTCTCGCTTTTAAAAAAATAATTATCTGAGTCTTACAACAAACGATTGATAGATTGATACATATATACCATCAGAACAGTGTACATCACTGTCACAACAGTGTTTATTTTCATTCAAAGGCTTTATGATTTTTCCTATAATGGTGGGCCGGTCTCTAGTCAAAATGCCTGGGACGATTTTTTTTGTCCCAGTCCAGCCCTGGATGCAGCTCATCTGCAGTCTGGTGTTACCTACATCTTCCTATTCAGAAGGCAGAATTTCCAAGTTCTGAGTACAATCGAAAGCACAACGACTGCAGTTTTTGTGTTGGATGTAAAAAGCAGGCTAGAATCATGGCGGCGGTCAACGACGGTCCAGGCGTGGGATTTCTCTCGTGGAAATGTGTACATTATTTTTTCCTTTCTATTGGTAGGTGGCACAGTGCACTTGTGGCAAGTAAGCAACCTAGAAGACTGGCAGTCTGGCTGGGTATCCAGTTACGGAAGCAACACATTAACAAGAGAATTCTGAGTAAAACCAAAGTTACTTTCCCTAGTAACTAGTTACTCTGAAAGTAACGAGTAACTTGAAGTAACTGAGTTACTTTTGATAGAAGTAACTAGTAATGTAACTAAGTTACTAATTTAAAGTAACTTACCCAACACTGGTCATAACACCACTTACAGTTGATCGTGTAAAATCTAGGAAGGAAGAAATTTGACAAACTGACATGTTGCAAAGGTGGCACCGTATTACTGTATCATACTCAAATTGAATGAGCTCTTTAGATTTACCCATTATACATGTGTTATATAAATAAAACTGTATTGTATTCTTTCAAAAATATTTTTTATAGGCACACTGGATGGCTAGGTACTTGAATTTATATACCTGTTGCAATGGGATCGAAAACATTTGAACTGATGTCGGCCAACAGTGAGATCAGTTGATCTGAAAGGATTGCAGCTGAGTCAGTTTGCCAGACCTGCTGGAAATAATTTAGTTCTTGATTGGTGGCTTCAGTATTTCATAACATCTGTTCCACTGTTGCAGACTGAGTTACTGAACTTCATTATGTGGGTTTGAATTAGCCAAGGAATGGACAAATTATGGTATCACCAATCAAAGCTTGCATAAACTACCTAACAATAAGGTTCAGGAATGATTGAATAGCATAAACACTTGAACATAAACATAAAGAAAGGCCTTTTGCTTGGATAAAACAAATCATCCTTTATTAACAGGCACTATTGATTCATGAATGACGTTTGAGATCTAGTATGCCATGTAAGAAGCTGTTTTTGCATTTATTTTTAGAATCGAGCAGATACGTGTGCGTCACTTTCATTATTGTTTATAACAAGGTGCGGTTCTTTCTTGTGAAACAACTTCATACCAGTGAACAATCATGAAGTTGAATGGCATCTACCACATTGTTTTCACACCATTTCTAATTCACTCAGATCAATTGCTCACCTTTTAGCATGTTATTTAGGGACAGCTGACATATAATAAAATTTCCTACAAAGAAATGTGTTAATTAGAAATATTGCTACATGTACACTTTAACTAAATCCACTCTACTGCTGGAATGGAGAAACTTTTTGACATATGAAAAAGAATTCTTGTGAAATATTAAAAATATGAGTGAAAAATTATTGAAAATATCATTTGAGAAACAAATTCTAAACATTCATAACAACATTTTGAGAAACAAACAAATACTATTTATTACTATTATTTTCTATGGCAACAGAAACATAAGTGTTGTAAGGTCATTGATGCCACATTCTCAGACTATTTTTCACAGCAACATCTGTAAAAGACTAATAATAAAACAGGAAGCCTCTATCAGTACAGATCTTTTGAAGATGAAAAATGCACGAGGAGTGTCCAGCACACCTACGTATTTTGAACAAGTGTGTTTTGAAGGGCAACAAAGGGGAAAATGTCATCACACCCAACTGTGATTGAGTGAAATTTTCAGTCTGTTGAAATTCTAAGCACACCAAAAGTCAGTGATACCACACAGTAATCCCTATGCACTTTGCAATCAATTAATATTGATGGACATTTTAATCTCTGACTTTTTAAAATGAATTCTGTATTATCTGCGGAACATATGACAAAAACTATTTTTAAAAAAATAAACAGCTACTTTTTCACTTTTTTAATTTGCATGGTGCAGAATTTCTCAAATTAACATGTTAATAACTTTTCAAATAAACACCTTGAGTTTGCTGACATGAAACAAAAATTTATGCATATACAAAACTAAACCTAATAAACTAATGTTGTTTACAAGATTACAGTTACAATTTGTTCGAAACACAAATGTCTTAACTCCTCTATGTTTTCTGATGTGCTATAAATATACTATTCACCATAAACTGGCCTATATGGATTTAGAGCTTTGTGACCAATGTTTTGCCACAGCAATGGTAAAACAAACAAACACAACATCCTTTTAATACTTTGACTTTCTCATTTAGCCACAATGAAATACACACACACACACACACACACACACACACACACCTTCTCTTATAGTATTGCTTGCACAATTGATGTGTGGTGCTTCAGCTATTAATCTTGTACAAACACAGAACAAAACACTAACAAAAACATAAATGCTGTAAAGGTCCTTGTCCTTGTCAATGCTATTTTGCTGTTTCAAAATAAATCATTACACAACAGGTTTATTAATCTGAGCTGTTTAATGTTGAACATCATTCAGTCTACAACTTTTAGCTTTATTTTCTACAGAATGTATGAAAAAAAACCTATGAAGATAATTTACACTTTGTCACAGGTTTGTTGCACAGTTTTCAGAATTGAATTTTATGCCTTTTTAAGAAAGTAAAAACATGTCAACAACATATGTGAGAGATTATGAGAGACAGCCCCAAGAATGCAATGAAGCACAAAATACTCTCTCTCTTACTCAGGTTCCTGCCAGTAAATAAATATCACAATAACAGAAAGTTGATGCTCTGCGTCTGCTGAGTTCATCTCTAGTGCTGCAGCTCACCCTGCTGGATAATGCAACACCTGTCAAATGGATTTTTACAATCACACTGTTCCCTATCAGTATTTTTGTCAGTATTCTTTTATGTGTACGGGGGCTTTGGCCCAGAATCAAATATCTCAAACAGTGTTGTTAATGTTTGTTAATGACACAGAAAAAAAATCTCCACAGTATGTTTTCAAGTGAAATATTTTAGTAGTTCAAGAATGGATTTCCACTGAGTTTGACAGCTAATAAATTCTACAACTGACATACAAAATAGACAGGTATAATGCTTAAATACATACACCATCTCTACTATCCTAAGTATACTGCCTAAGCAAAAAACCAGTAGCATTTAGACTCTTAGGGTCAATTTTTGTAATGTAAAAAGTGCAGGGGCAGCACTTGGACTGATTTTTTGGATTTCATATGGAAGACATTATTGCATTTTCATGATAAAATAATAATTTTGGAGCAGGAAAGAAAACACAATGTGAATTCACTAAATAGAATATAATTTTTAGGGATTAAATTTCAATTTTACGTTCTTTCCAAACAAGTGCTTGCAGGAACCTTCAGCATAAGCAGGCCACTCTGGCGGATGCTGTAAACAGTTGGAGGTGAGTGGAGGAAGACAGGACAAATGGACAGGACATGTGGAAGAGAGCCAGAGATTAATAATAACTAACATTAAATGCAGAGGTGTGTAAACACATAGTGAGTGAAGAAGAAATACTAAAGTGCAAATAATAAAGTGCATCATGGAAATCGCACAGGAGCCTGGACCTATTGCAATGTAACTAAGGGAGGATTCAGGGTCACCTGATCCAGTCCTAACTATGCTTTAGCAAAAAGGAAAGCCTAATCTTAAAAGTAGAGACAGTGTCTGTCTCTAAAATCCAAACTGGAAGCTGGTTCCATAGAAGAGGGGCCTGAAAACTGAAGGCTCTGCCTCCCATTGTACTTTTAAATACTCGAGGACAGGCATGTCCAAAGTCCAGCCGGCAGGTTCAAATTTGCCTCTGTCATAAAATCAATAATATGCGACCCATCAGCACTGCTGACCGTGCAAAAAAACTATATTCCTCCAGAAGATGGCAGTAGACTTATGGCTACACTATCGACATGTAACCTTTGACACTTTTTCAGGCTGTTTCTAAAATGGCAAGTGTAACTACAAAATGGAAAGTTGACAGCGAGGGCCACCACCTCCAGGACAAGTGGAAATTGTTGTATTTTTTCACTAAAATATGAAACAGCTGTGTCTGCCTAATTTGCCAAGAGACTGTGGCTGTTTTCAAAGAGTTCAATATTAAGAAGCACTACCAAACAAAACATGCTAACTACAACAAGCTAACTAGGAAGGAACGTGATGAAAAATTGAAGCAACTGGAGCAGCGCTTTTTCACAAGAGGTTGTGAGTCAAATGAAAATGCCACAAAGGCAAGCTACGAGGTGGCAATGCTGATTGCCAAGCACTGCAAACCTTTTTCTGAGGGTGAATGTATTAAAGACTGTGTGATGAAAATGGTGAGAAATTTTGTCCTGAGAAGAAGCAAGAGTTTGCCAATGTTTGCCTGGCTCGTAACACTGTGGTGTGAAGAACTGAAAACGTTTCATCTAATATTAACAGAGAGTTAGAAGCAAAAAGAGTGGAGTTTTTTTTTTTTCGTTAGCCTGCGACGAAAGTACAGATGCATCTGCCACTGCTCAGTTACTGATTTTTGAGAGGAATGAAATGAACGTAAGTGAAGAGCTACTTGACCTCTACAGCCTTAAGGACTAAACAAAAGGAAGAGATTTATTTGCTGCTGATTGTTCTCCCGTAGATGACATGAAACTATTGTGAAATAAAGTCACTGGTATTATTACAGATGGCACACCTGCCATGGCTGGGGAGCGAAATGGATTAACAACCCTAGTCTGTAACAAAGTCAGCAAAGAAGGAGGCAAAGCTATAAAACTTCACTGTATTATTCACCAACAAGGACTCTGTGCTAAACATATGAAATAGGATCATGTTATGAAACTGGTGGCTATTAATTATATCCGCTCCAAAGCCCTGTGCCACCGACAGTTTCAACAGTTTCTATTTAACATCCAGGCTGAATATGGAGATGTTGTGTACAGCACGTCATGTGCACAATGACGTGAGATAGCTGAGTTAGGGGTCTGCATTGCAGCACTTCTACTCTCTTAAGGAGGAAATTGGACAATTCTTGGGACAACCGATGCCAAAACTATCTGATCATGTTTGGCTGGCTGATTTAGGATTTTTAGTAGACATAACATGACATCTGAACCAAGGTTATTATCATTAACTAAAACTAACGAAATAACGAAAACTAGAAGTGAAAAAACATTTTCGTTAACGGAAATAAAACTAAAAACAAAAAAAGGAAAACTAACTAAAACTGTAATGAGTGTTCACAAAACTAACTAAAATTAACTGAATTTATAGCAAAAATGTGTTTAGTTTTCGTTGATGTGTGCGTGTCACACAATAGTCAAGGGTAAAAAAGAAGTTTAGTTTCCAGGTTTTTTTCTTGCTGTGTCTCATTATGCCAGCAGGTGGCAGTACGTTAGTCGAGTCGTCTGTCTTGGTGCTCCGTCCACGCGCAGAATCATGTCAGGAAAAGTCTGGAGAAAGCGCCAGAGTCCAATTTGGGATTACTTTGAATATGACTGTGTTTTGGATAAAGCAAGTGTCTTGTAGTGGAACGAGACAAATTATGAGGGACATTTCTAAAGGGAAAAAAATCCCACAAACCTTAAAGTGCACTTGAAAAGCTCACACAAGAAGGCTAACCTAGCTTACCTTGAGAAGGTAAGGGAGCACACTCCACCCTCATCCCCAGAAACAGAAGCTAACACCAGGCAAGGCAGCGTGATGCATCCCGAGACAACAGGACTGGGATATCTACATAACTGTGTGAGTCAATTGCCTTCAAAAGGTTTATCAATTCACTTGAACCAAAATTACGAACACCCGGTGCTGCAAGAGTTAATAGTCTCATTGCGGCCAAGATATACATTTTATAGTTGCCTGGTATCAACGGTTGTTCATCTGCCCTAATCTATTTATTTATTTATTTATTTAAAGAACCCATAGGTGGGAATGTGAGTTGTCTGTCTCTGCGTGTTAGCCCTGCGACAGACAGGCGACCTGTCCAGGGTGTAGGGTATGGTAGCTGGAATAGCAACATCCCTAAGGATAAGCAGAAGAGAATGACTGATATGATGAAACTGGGATTTTGTTACACTTAATTATTGCAAACACAACTAAAACTATAACTGAAACTAATCAAAACTAAACGGAAACTAAGGATTTTCAAAAAAATAAAAACTAAACTAAACTAGCAAACAATTGGTAAAAACTAATTAAAACTAATATAAAATTGAAAATCTGAAGTCAAAACTAAATACAAATAAAAACTAATGAAAATTGCAAAACTATTAAAACCCTGATCTGAACGTGCTGAACACGAGCCTTCAGGGGCAAAATGCAGTCGTAAGCCAACTACTGTATATTCACACATCAAAGCCTTGGGGACCAAACTGCTACTTTTCCAAAGGCACCTGTCACAAACGCAGCCCAATACTACACATTTCCCATCGCTGCAGGAAATAATGACAGGTAAATGAGGAGGTATGCAGCAGACATCTCTTCTCTGGCTGAGGAGTTTCAACAGCGCTTTTGGGATTTTGCAGCTATTGAAAAGGAGATCATGCTTTTTTCCTCTCCTTTGTCCGTGGACCCTGATGATGCTCCTGACCATCTGACATCAAGTATCACAGTCAGCACCAACAGTTCCCTCTTGTTGACTTTTACTGCCAGCTGGATAAAAGCAGATACCAGGAGATTCGAGCTAAGAAAATGCTGAGCTTGTTTGGCTCAATATACTTGTGCGAGAAGACATTCAATTCAATTCAATTCAATTCAATTCAATTCAATTCAATTCAAATCAATTCAATTTTATTTATATAGCCCCAAATCACAACAACAGTCGACCTCAAGGCGCTTTATATTGCTTTATATTGTACAGTAGATAACTCAATGCATTATGGGAATCCCCCGGCAGTCTACGTCCATTGCAGTATAACTAAGGGAGGATTCAGGGTCACCTGGTCCAGCGCTAACTATATGCTTTAGCAAAAAGGAATGTTTTAAGCCTAATCATAAAAGTAGAGATATTGTCTGTCTCCCGAATACAAACGGGAAGCCGGAAGTTCCAAGGAAGAGGGGCCTGAAAACTGAAGGCTCTGCCTCCCATTCTACCTTTAAATACTCTAGAAACAACAAGTGAGCCTGCAGTCTGAGAGTGAAGTGCTCTAATGGGGTGATATGGTACTATAAGGTCATTAAGATGAGATGGGGCCTGATTATTCAAGACCTTGGATGTGAGGAGCAGGATTTGAAATTGTGGATTTAACAGGGAGCCAATGAAGAGAAGCCAAAATACACTGCATTCCAAATGATTATGTAAATATTATTTAAGTGTCATAAAGATTAAATATGTTATTTTTAAATGAAACTCATGGATGGCATTGTGTCTCAAGGTTCTTTGGATCACTGAAATCAATCTCGGACACGGACTGTGATAATTAGTTTGCCAGGTGAGCCCAATTAAACGAAAAACTACTAAAGAAGGATGGTCCACATTATTAAGCAGACCACCATTTCCAGGCAATATGGAAAAGAAAAAGGATCTCTCTGCTGCTGAAAAGTTTGAAATGGTTAAATGTCTTGGACAAGGAATGAAAACCTTAGATATATCACAAAAACTTCATCGTACTGGTAAAAGATTTGTGGCTGAGTCACAGCACACACGGGTTACATGCAGATAAAGGCACAATGAGGAAGGTTTCTGCCACACAAATATATCGGATTAGGAGCCACATGAACGTCAAGGTGTGGAATCCTCCAGAGACTTGCAGTTATGCATATGCATATGCATATGTGCCATTCTTTTTTAAGATCGGTGAGCAAAGTGTTTTAATTTTTCATTGTTTATCTTCACTTTTCATGAGTTCATTGTAAGCAAAACATTCCAGTATTTATTGGGAAATTGTTTACAATGTTTTGTGGAAAACTTTATTTTATTTACTGGAAAAAAAAACATTTGAAACCGACGCACAGATTATTATGTGTTTTACTGTTATTTTCAATTTGTAACATGGGTAACATTACAAATAGTACATCTTAGGTGATAGCGAATTGTGAACTGTGATTAAATGGGAACTTAATATGTTCTATGACACTGTTGTTGACAGGTCAGGGTTTTGTTTTTTTTTTCCTTTGATGCATTTGAATGGGTCTAATATGGCAAGCCAATCCCACTGATGGACCAGTAGATTTTGTTCCTGTGCTGCACGGCAGAATGTGGTAGGCCAGCTGCAACAAAAAAAACCCACGCCAATTTGAACTTGCTGTCCCCTTGCACACACTCCCCTGGACTTTTGGATGTTGTACTATGAGGACTTTTACAGACTCTAGACATCATCCATACACAGGAAGTGGCAAGTTGGACTTGTTCCTCCAATTTATGGGTTTTGGTACAATCAGTTAACAAAGTCTACGCAATGTCAAATGGATGTTGTCCTTTGGACTTTTGTCATTGAAATTGTATTTCATTTTGAATTGGAAACCTGAATTGTGCATTTAGAAGGGTGCACCCAGGCAAGATTTTTAAGGTGATTACTGTGATTGTGCTACAAGGTTGTCCCTTAGAAGAAACAGTGGTACCAAAAAGAGAAACTTATTTGAAATATTTTTATTGGTTGTTTTGTTACAAATTTTCTTTTCTTTTAATGAGGAAAATATACAAGCCGGCATTTCCAAAAATTCAAAGCTGTCCAAGTCTCATTCACTTCACTTCTTCTATACGTAGCCGAACCTTCTGGTCCAAATCATTTGAGCTTCTTTGCCTCAGATTTTGGTGAAGCACATCTTGACCTAAGGGTCTTTTTAGTGTCGAGAGGGTTACATGTCCTTTTATTAACTCCACAAGTAGAGCTGGTCATTAGACGCACCCTAACTGGGTAAGGGTGTCATAGGTCTGTAGTGCTGTCCTTCGTTTTAGGGAACATATTACGTTTTAAAGTAAGTTACAGGGCTTTTCCCTGCCATTCTGGATGACTTATATTTTACTAAAAACTATCTGTTATACATATCCACACAATTATGGATTATTATTACAATATGATGAAAAAACTGTGTATTTTTTAAAAAAAATACATAAAGAAACAGATTATATTAGATTTAGATTTGATTTTTTATGTGTATATAATTTTTTTTAATTATTACTCATTATATAACATTGTCTAGACATGCCCTGTAAGGACATGAAGAGGAAACTGTGACAAAAGGAGCTATGCGCCTCACACAGCTGGATTAAAAAGAGCACAGGTAAGAATAACACATGTACCAGTTGGTGCAAGTATAAAAACAATAATAAATGCAATGTTTTTGTTCTATAACATTTTTCTGTTATTACTTTACTATGGATTAGGTGCAAGAGTTGTTAAGTATGGATAATTAAATACTTAATACAATAGCAAATTGTGCCTTTTTCTCAGATGGACAGCAAGTGGAGAGTGATAGATGAGATGAGGAGATGGAAGCAGGAAGACAGGCAAAGAGTGAGTCACAGGCAGAGCCTTGTTCATTTCCCACAGTTTTTTTAAATCTGTGCCTTACGGCTCCAAGTGCTGTCACCAATCGATGCATTTTATTATTATCTCATAACACTTCTTTAATAAGCTACATTCTCTCCTATGGACTTTTTAATGTGTACAGTCTCAGATCAACACAGCCCTGCCCTCCAGCATTCTCAGCAGCAGGAGCAGCAGTGACCACTCAACAGCAACATTGTACCCCATCAGGTAAAACGTAGGCTGTGTTTGCTTCACATTGTCCCCACCTGATGACAGTAATGAAGACTGTGTCCAAATTCATTTGAAGGATGCTTCAAATGCCGTATTTGTCACAGCGACGCGACAAAGCCTGTCCAAATTCAAAGAGTCCTCCAAATGTGGTGACAAATGCGTCCTTCATTTCCTCGAATTTTAAAGATGGGTAGGCTGTATCCTTCGTGTTCTACCATATCCCAGGATTCATTGCAGGCCATACAGGAGATTTTTGTCTGATAACGATGGCGGACGAAGTGTGAGTTAATGCGGCAAAGGCAAACAAATGTAAGTATATGAAAATCTGGTGGTACAAAAGTTAAATTTTATATAGCGGTTGTGTTGTTAAGCTTTGGGCATCTACATAGACATGTTTTCTTTTATTAAATTAATTTTAAACTAGCTTGTATGGTGGGTCCTGCATTTTTTTTTATGTATTGATGCTTACATACAGGATATAAAGGAAGACACAGTAACAGTTTTCATCAACCAAACTTATTAATCATAAACTGAAAAAAGTATAGATGCTAACCTATAACCAACATTTTACATAATTAGGATTGACTATAACACGAGTAGAAAGAAAACCAAGTTGGTTGCCTGAAAATGAACCAGCCTTCCAGGAAGAAAGAGGGCCTTCTTTGAAGGAAAGGATCTTATATAGGTTCTCCAACAGGCATGTTCTTTATGAGATGGGAGGAGCTGTGAATTAGCACCTGAAAAGGAGGATGCAAAACAGGTCCACTAACCAACACTAACGAGACCAGAGTCTTCACATTAGATTCAATCACAGAAAACCATCTTTATGCGTTTTAGGGGTTAGAAAAATGCCTAATTAACCAAAACAGTAAAACATAACCAAGCTCGACATATTTAGGTTGTGAGACGTTATTGCAAAAAGTTAATTAAGGAAATGACACAACGGAGACCAGTATTGCTTTTGCTTTTGTTACAGCTCCTGACTTCAAAGTTCCCTTTCTCTTTACCCACCTGTACTGTTAAACATCACAGGAGACACTGTTAATTTCTCATAAATTTTGTATTTTTGTAACTTATCTTGTCATTGTAACTTATCTTACAGAAAATGTGCAAATTAAAAGTGAGAACAAGGTGCATCTACTAAAAATCGTGAATACATTCAAATCTCAGTGACGACCTCAAAGTCAAGGTCAGAGGTCAGGTTTTCTGATAATCTTGTGAATGCAATAACTTGAAAAAGAAGTCACCTGGCATTTTCAAATTGATACAATAGATACATCTACTAAAAATCTCAGATGTGACCTACCACTTTGTGGCAGAATTGCTGTTGTTCCTAGTTACTTCTATTACGTTACAAGCAACTACCGGGACCACACTGACACGAGCGACCTATTCTTTCACAAATGTTTAGAGAAGCAGTCTGCATACCTAGGGGCTTGAATTTTATATATTTGTTGCCATGGAAGTGATTGGAACAACTGAAATGTGGCATCAGAATGAAATTTGTTCCACTTCTGCAGGTTCAATTATCAAACCTAATTACGAAGGTCTGAATCAAGCAGGGAATGAACAAATTAAGAGATCACCAATCAAAGCTCACATAAACTACCTAACAATAGCATAAACACTTGAACAAACAGACAGAAAGGGCTTTTGTCTGGATAAAACTAATCATCCTTTATTAATAGGCACTATTTATTTATGAATGATGTTTGAGATCTAGTATGTAATGTAAGCTGCAGTTTTCACATTTACTTATAGATGTATGCGTCATTTTCTATTTATAAAACATGTGACATAACATCATACCAGCGAGCAGTCATGTAGTCGAAGGGCATCCACTGCACTGTTTTCACACCATTTCTTATCCACTCAGATTAAATGTTGACCTTTCAGTGTGTTACTTGAAAACAGCTGACATATATTGTTAGAAGGATACTGATGAAAGGTATTAATTTTTATTTACCAGTCTTCCAGGTTGTGTGTGTGGAAATATTCTGCAAGCAAACATGCAAGTTTTTGTTTATTATAGTTATAGTGTATCAATTAGCATTTGATACACTAATTAATTAATTACACTTAATTCCTTACATGTAGAGTGTTTTAGTCAAAGCACAGTACTTTGAAATCTGAGACAAATCTGAGAAATCTGGAGCAAAGGCATGCTTGCAAGCATGCCTTGCAAGCATGACTTTGAACATGAAGAAAATGTCTCTAAGATTGAATTATTGCAGCATCACAGTCATAACAAATATTTATTCTGAACCATCACTAATGTAACAAGTGATAAATCTTCATTCTCTGTTATTATTTTTCTTTTTCTTTTTTTTTTAAAGAACAAAAGAATTGTTGCAAAATAATACAAATATGAGGGAAAATTTGAAGAAAACAGTTTTTGGAAACCTAACTGTAAATAATAATGTTAAAAACTTCTAAAAGTAAATAAATACTTATCAGTGTGGAAAATCTTCAGTTGTAACAGAAGCGTAAAGGTCATTGTCTGCATCAACGTACATGCCACTGAGGCCACATTCCTAGACTGCTTTTCAAAGTGGCTTCATTAATAATAATAATAATAATAATGCATTGGATTTATATAGCGCTTTTCAAGGCACCCAAAGCGCTTTACAATGACATTATTCATTCACGCTCACATTCACACACTGGTGGAGGCAAGCTACGGTTGTAGCCACAGCTGCCCTGGGGCAGACTGACAGAAGCGAGGCTGCCATATCGCGCCATCGGCCCCTCTGGCCAACACCAGTAGGCGGTAGGGTAAAGTGTCTTGCCCAAGGACACAACAACCAGGACAGAGAGGCCGGGGATCGAACTGGCGACCTTCCGGTTACAGGTGCCCTTCCCAACCCCCTGAGCCACGGTCGCCCCATTAAGAGACTAATAATGCAACAGGAAACCTCCATACATACATTCATGAACTGGCTGTGAAGCAGGCAGGATTGGACCCAAATGCAGATTTACAGACAGGACTTGAACTCGAAAACAAAGATTTATTGCAGAATAATAATAAACTAAACTAAACTAAACTGGAATACAGGAACCTAAACTGAGCATACAGAGAAACACACGGGGAAAAACACCCATTAGGGAGAACCTGACGCAGGACAGAGGGAGACGCAGACATAAATACACAGGGCACGACAAACGAGGGATAAAACTACAGGAGGGAACACAGCTGAATGTGATCTAACTAACAAGACGGGGAAACAAAACTGATAGTCTCCTGTCTGGTGTGCATCATGTTCAAAGTAAAACAGGAAGCACTAAAACGCAGACTCATTAACACAACATGAAACAGGAGCTGTGAGGAAATAATGAGGGGGACGCGGAAACAGCTAAGGGAGTTGAGACACAGAGAGAGAGAAAGAGAGCAAGGGAGCAAGGAACTGAGAAGGCGAGATAGCAAAAGAGAGAGAGTGACATGACGGGCTGGGAAAACATGGATAAACATGACAGACAGGGGAGACACAGAATGAACAGGAGAAGGGGGAACATGGGAACAGAAAAGGGAAACAAGACAGAAGGACACACACACGCACACAAACACACAGAGAGACATACAGAGGACAAAAACACAAGGGGCGACTAAATGGACAAGAAACTAAACAGGGAATATAAGAAACTCAAAATAGACTAAATGTAAGACTACTAATGAACCTAAACTAAACCACCTAAGGTCAACTGAATTACACAAAAGGTAAATAATAACAGAAAACTCTTAAGTACAAAGAAACTAAACTATACCAATGGAGTCTGGGAAACATAAATCACTCCTCAAGATCAAAACAATAATAAGTAAGCAAGATTCAAAAGTCCACAAACACAAAACACTGGGTCAATGATCCACAGTCATGACATTTAGAAGCAAAATAATTAGTTTTTATAACAGGTGACTAAAAGAAAGCAGCATTAAAAACATTAATAATGTCATAAAATATTAACCTTCCCTTTTTGAACTAATCTTTTTTTTTAAGTCTTTCTATTCTGTCATGAACTTTCAGTATTTAAACTATTTGTTTCCAAAAGAGGTGAACAAGACAAAGAGACAAAAAGAAAACAATTACTGTTGAAATTAAAAATATGATTGACAATGTAATGCAAACAGTATTATTCAATAATACATAACATTTTCTGTGGTAACAAAAACATAAAAGGTCATTGTCTATGTCACTAGATGTCAGTGATGCCACATTCTCAGACTGTTTTCAAACCATTTTAGTAAAAGACTAATTTTCATGGTCCTGTATGTGGCCCAGTGTTTTGTGTTTAATTTATCTTTCTTTATTATTTGTTATTCATGGTTTTTAGTTCTCTTGAGGTTAGATTTTGTTGTTCTAGCTTCTAGTTTCAGTCAGTGTGCCTTCCCTGTGTCCGTGTTATGTCTTCTCTGCCTTTTTTTCCTGTTCCACAGTTCATGCCTCTGTCAAGTCCGCGTCTCTTTGTTAGACTTCCTGTTTTACTTTGACAGTGTGTCTGTTGACATTGTATTCCTGTTTGCTTCCTTTGTCTTGTTAGTTCTGATTAACTCTCAGCTGTGCTGTCCACCTGTGTCTCATTCCCTTGTTATCCCTCTGTGTTTATAAGCCCTGTGTTTTCCTCTGCTCTTTGTCACGTCGTACTCTCACCGTGCTGTGTTTTCTCCTCCGTGTTTCTGGTAACGTTCTAGTTCTCTGCTTACAGTTTTGTTTTCTAGTTTCCCCAGTTTTTCTAGTCAGTGCTACGTGCTTTAGTTTCCTTGTTTTCATGTTCAAGTTCTCCAGTAAATAAAGCTGCGCTTTGAGTTTCATTTTTCCGTCTGTGAGTCCTGCATTTGGGTCCTGTCTCCTGCCTACCACACAGCACACCCTGACACTAATAATAGAACAGAAAGCCTCTATCAGTATCTAAATAGCTTTTGTGTGTCCTGTACATGTTACGCATGTTTTGAAGGTCATCAAAGGGAAAAAGTCATGATTGTTGGTGTGATTAGAATTGCAGAATACTAATACTGCACTACTGTTCCTGCAGAAATAACAAGAAAGGCTATGAAAGTAAACACTTAAAAAAAAAAGTTAAGACACTGTACTACTGATAGTTTAAGACAGAGGTTCCCAAAGTGTGGGGCCCAGCCATTGCAGGGGGGGCGCGGTATGAAAAGAAAATTAAAAAAAAGAAAGCTTGGACACTGCTAACATAATGGACAGGTTTTTGACGGGGCTCCCACACAAACGCAAAGCAGGAGATGAAGCATCGCTGAATATGTTTCCAAACCACTTCCTTCCAAGCCAAAGACTAGAAAATATGGTGAAGCATATCTTCCCTTTGGCTTCACCTGCACAAGTGCCAAGGTAGGTCTCCCCTGCAAAATAAGTTTTCCCTGCGTCGAACATTTTTCTTGTAAAACAAAGGGGGGCCTGGCAAAAAAGTTTGGGAACCACTGGTTTAAGATGTCTGATATAGAACAAATGTTTCACATATATTGTACAAACAAACCTTAAACAGAAGCACTCTTTTTAGAGCAGCTCCCTCTCTGGGCAGTATTTACTTTTTGTGTCATTCGCGAATGAGCCGGCTTTAAGAGCCAGTTCTTTGTGGAATCGAGAAGAGCTGACTCCTGTCAGGAAAGGGCCGGCGTTCTTCTAAGAATGCATGCAGGTAGGGCCAATATTTTATTTTAGTGGACATTATGTGAAAGATTGTGGGTGGCAGATGCTACAAAGACAGCAAGTGGCCAACCACCATCCATATATGACTTCCATAATGGGAGGACTTAGCATCTAGCATCTAGACATTGCTTGAGGCTGTGAACACTGCTATTCTCTTGTGATGTGAAGCAGTTAAGAATGATTCCTCGAGTAAAACTTGAGGAACATGACATGCATCTGTTTAAAGAGACATCTATGAATAGATACCAATGAAAAGCAGAAATATTCAAAAGAGAAAAAACACAGGTCTTTAAAAATTAATTGCTCATTTTAAAGACTGCACTATTTTAATAGTTTAACTGAATAACATGTCAAAAAAGCTCAATCCCAATATATATATCAAAATCAAATATATGAAAAAAAAGCTCAGTCCTCTTATTGCATTTACAAATCATATGAAAATCATAAATGTTTTAAAGAAAACAAGCATAAAGAAGTAAATTGTCCAAGTGTAGTGTGGTCAAGTAAAGTAAGGTACACATCAGGGGCGTGCAGAGATGTTTAAAGGGGTGGGTGCTCAAAGTTAATTAGAACTAGGCTGAATAACAACAACTCACATTCATCAGGAATCTAATATGGAATCACATCATACTATATCACTGTCATTAGGTGGGGACAATGCAAAGCAAACACAAAGTAATGAATATAAAATAATGTATTTTATGATGATTCTGTAGAGATACAATAATTTTGCTGCTGTAAAATCTGCATTTTGTCATATTTGAAATATAGATATAATCTGTTTAATGTGTTTTCTTTAAAACACAGTGGGGTTTTTTTTTTAAATATCGTAATTATAATAATCAGTTATGTATAAATGCATATTAGATAGTTTTTAACGAAATATAAGCCCTGTAGAAAGGCAGGGGAAAGCCCTGTAACTTACTTTAAAACATAATATGTTCCCTAAAACAGTGGACAGAGCTACAGACCCATGACACCTTTAACCAGTTGGGGTGCGTGTAATGACCAGCTCTACTTGTGGAGTTAATAAAAGGAGAAGTAATGTTTTGTCGTGCTGTTGCACACACAGCATGCTCATTTATTTCAATTCGTCAGTTGCCACAATACAACTTACCAATGTTTATATAATAGCCTAACACATCAGGAAAGGGGCAGGTGCTCAAGGCTACTTAATAGCACCCTCTATGAGTGAATTCATATCTCCTACCTGAAGAAAGAAATAATGGTAATCAACTTATTTCAGATCAAGATTCAAATCAGAGTAAAGTTAGGATTAACCAGGGAAAGGACAAAATAACAAGTTCATATACCAAGCGAACATAAACTGCCTAACAATTTAAGTACAAGAAAGATTCAATTACATAATACATACTTAAACAAAACATGTTAATGTGTGTTTCACATGCATGTGACTAATGGTTGAAAACAGGGTGTTAAAAAAACTTCAAAATAGAAATCAATTATTAATCAAATGGCATCCACAACATTGTATTTATAGATTTACTAATCCACTTTAATTTCACCAGATACCATGTCTGTCTACTTGTCAGCACATTTTCACAATAAACTCCTCATAATTGCAATCCCTGTGAAGTCCATGCAGAAAATCTGACTTGAATCTCCAGTTGGCCACTCCCAAGTGAAATACAGCACAGCTTATAACTTTTGTTTTGTTTTGTTTTTGTGACCTGTTGTTACCTACCGCCCTAACTGTCTCCGTTTAGGAATGAAACTCTGCCAGCTCCACCCTACAAACTCGACGTCCCAGAAGTTCTTCTTTTATTTTTGCACTGCTTATTAGAAAAAGTCCATCACTGTGAGTTTACAAGAAAGTGTTATATAATGGCCTTTGCAATCCAGATGGACACAGTGAAGGAGAATAAAACAGCAGTGTTTAAGTGTTCGGACACAACACTTTCAATTTAGATAGTGTAACTGAGGCATTAACACTTTATATGACTAAAATTTTACAAATATTTATAACTTTTATAAAACCTACAAGGTTGTGATTTTTTGTAAATATTTATGAGATTTTGTATGATTTCAAACATAGTATGATTTCAAACAATATGTAAAGCATTCTCTTTTACGTTCATGTTTGTTTTTGTTTATTTATTTATTTATTTATTTATTAATGCCAGGAAACCACAATAGCTGCATATTCAACACATTCTCACTCGCAACTCGTCAAATGTGTGACGCATGGTCAGGCTCCCTCTGCTTCACTTATCGACGCGCAAGGTACCCCCCTCGCGTCAAGAATTGACGTGCAGGGTCCTCTTATTGAATTCTATAGAGCTCCCTAAACGTTGTTTATTGACGACGAGAGATTGCCGCGGAAGAGCCTGTTGTCCGTATATTTATACAATCACATTGTAGTGACGTATACAGAAATTATATAATGTAAACAACTACCTGAGAAACAGCAAATACAGCATATAAATTAATTATAGGCCATTACTTTTGTATCGTTTATTGCATTTATGGAGGGAGTGATGTATGCTGGGTAATGACACAGCTAGCCACTGGGTGACTTTATTCGCCCGCTTCAAATGTTATCAGTCCATACAATGGGCGTTATTAGCAGAAATCAGTCCCATAGATATGTGCCATCTCCACCTGCTAGATTGTTCAGAAGGTTGTTATCATCCATCCAGATGGAGGATCACTAACAGGAGCGTGGGTAGACTCCAGAATCCACTCTGGCTGGAATCCGGTGGATACAGCAGTGTTACAGGTAAGACCATTTAAACGGACAGCATTTATAAAATGACTATTAAAAGTCAGCGAGTGTCAATAATGTTAATGTGGTTATGTTAGTAATACACCGAGTGCTAATATAACAGCTTTAAGATGCATTTGTAGATATTATTACGCGTTTTACCGTCTTTATGGTGATAGCTTAAAATTACGGTGTAAACGTTAGCTTATATTGTAGTAAAGCTGTTACTGTTTAAATGATGTTAGGACAGAAAAATTAGCTTCTGTCATGACTAATAAAGTTACTAGTCAATAAAGTTTCCAGTAAAGTGATTAATCGCAGCCACAGATTGACAGTAAATATGCCGAATAGCTTCAATGCATCTGTAATAAATATGTGCAAGTTTCAGTGCTTCGTTTAAACTGTATGATACTTATACTGACCCAGGGTCAGTGTAAAATACAGTCCTAGCTGTGTGAACAAAGTCTGGCTCCTTTAATCCTGCATGACAAGCCTCAGGTTATTATTACTCTTTCCTGCTGACACACCTGTCACACCTGAGAGTCAGCTAGAAGCTTACAGAGACGTGGACATCATGCAAAGACTGCCAGACTCTGTAATACTGACTCAGGTTAACACTAAACTTTAAACAGTACCTCTGTGTCTCTGTGTGTGCTGAACATCTAGAATCAGCATTTCAGTCAGGCTGCATTGAGTGTGGGACTTTTCTCTGTTAAAAACAGGTTGAAGATGGCTCAGAAACATTTGAAGATTAAAATGTAGCATTATGGCTGCTGGTGGTTTGTAAAGCCTCTACTCAGCTGTAATTTTGTTACTAATTTATGTTTGTTGTTGTTTAACACAGATTTCAGAAGAGCAAAGATGAGCACTGTTGGTTAATCCTTAATAGTTTATCTGGATTGGAAATCCAAAAAATCCAGATTCTTCTTCCACAGAAGTTTCATTTGTCAGTGTGGGACTGCTGAGTCACCTGAAGAACTCATTCATTCTCCACACGATGTTCATTTACAGAAATGTTTCACAGGAACTGATTCCTCCCAAAGGGTGAACTAGTGTGTTTCCGTAGATTACCTCTGTATAGGGATGGGTATTGATAAGATTTTAACGATTCCGATTCCATTTTCGATTCTGTTTAACGGTTCGATTCTTTATCGATTCTCTTATCGATTCTTATTTTTAAAAAGGAGAACACTAAGGTCGATTAGCTTAGAATTTTGTTTTATATCTTCTCTCTGAACAAGATAGAAATTTAGGAGTAACATGGCCTTATAAACCCAACAGTGAGATCTTAAGAGATCCAGCCTATGGCTCTTCAATGGGGTGTCACAGGGTCCCCGGGGAAAATTGTAAACGTAAAATAATAAAATAAATATTCTTCTGTAGCAATAACAAAGTATAACATAAATTATTCTGTAGCAATTACACAAGAATATCCAGTAATGTCCCTGCCTACAATTAAACACATTCACTTACCATCTGCTGTGGCAAATGGCTGCAAGGTTTTGACCACAAACTTAGTCACTGCTCGGTGACATTCGGGCCTGAAAAGAGACGCTACCGGTGGACTGCAGCGACAACTGCCAGCGAGCGCCAGCCAGACTGTCTGTCTCTCTCATCATGGTCACCTAAATGCAGCGCACAGTAATGGCAGGTTTTGTAATAAAGCAGATCGCGCTAACATAATATGCACTGTTAGTTGATTATTTACCTGCCGCATTAACGGGAGAGGACGTGCAAACGTTACCGCTGCTGCTGGGTTGAGATTCACGAGTCCGGAGCGGAATTAAAAACACGACATTCATTTAAGTTCATCGCGTGTTTTGTGAGCAAATGCTTTTGCATATTCGTAGTGTTTCCTCCCTTAAATGAAATATCTACTTTGCAAGTATTGCAAGTTGCCCTGTTGTCATCCGTTCTGGTAAAGTATAACCAAACTTTTGAGCGTTTGAGCCGCTTAGGCGGCGTGTTTCCTGCCAGGTACGCTCCGACGCTCCGCAACGTGGTGACGTCATTCGGGGCGACTGGAATCGATAAGGGAATCGTTTGCAAAAATGGCAAACGATTCCAAGGAATTGAAACAGTGGGAACCGGTTCTCAACAAGAACCGGTTTTCGATACCCATCCCTACCTCTGTATGAGTGTACTTTCTTAAATGAAGGCAAGTGTTTGTCCTGTTTTGTTCCTCAGGTACAGTACGTGATATTAAGGGCAAGCGGTCAACACTGGGGGAAGAAAAGAAGCAGAAGTCCTTCCAACAGGGAGCTGCAGTGAGGACACAGCCTGGTCACTGAGGTCAGAGCTCAGAATCTGAAACAGCTCAGGTTTATATTCTAGGGGTTATAAAAAAACAGTCGAAATGTATTTATAAAGAAACCTTTAAATAATATTTTACATAATAGTCATAATTGTGATTATTATTAGAAATTATTATTATTATTAGATTATTATATTATTAGAAATATCAAACATTTAAGTGGATTTTCTGTTACACGTATCATGTTAGCCCTGTTATAAACTGGCAGCCTCTCCTGTCTTTGTCCTGTATCAGTTTGGATAGGCTTCATCCTCCCACGACCCTGTATTGGATACATTGTATTCCAATTATGTAATCTGATCATTTACAAATTCAAGGTATCTAATCAAAATGTAAGTAATAATGATAACAATGGGAAACCAGAAATAAGTGTGACATAAATGTAAGTGTGTTAGCTGACATAGAGGACCTTTGTCTTTTGACCTTTGTTGTCAAGTTTGCAGGTATATCAGCACGAGACATTCTTACATAGAAGAGACTGTTAAAGTCTCTAACTCAGTGAAGCAGTATTGATCCAGTCTGCTTGGATAAATATAATAAGCTGATGTATGTGCATTTATTGACACATTTTCTTAAGTGCTTATCCAGTTCAGGATCACAGTGGAGCTGCAGCTGGATATGTTCAATAAATAAACCTTACAAAAGTTAACAATAAACCTGCATCTCTGTACTTTGTTGTCCACAGGATGAGAAAATCAAACTGGAAGACTGTGGAACATGTTAATAAATGTTTATCCCTGTGTCTTTCACAGGAGGCGCTGAAAGGTTTCCCTAATAGTTCCTGGTGAATCAAAGCAGAACCATAAAGGACTGCATGATGGCCTTACCCCTGAGCAGTCATCCTGTTAAAGGAGGAACCAGTTAGAAGCTGTTTTCAAAGCAGCTGAGCAGATTTCATCTCACGTAAGCGATTAACTGTTTGTTCGTTTGTTCTGCCACTTAAAGGACATTTAAAGACGCCTTTTGAGTGTCCAGTTGAATTAATTCTACTGGCTCTCATGGTCATTTGTGATTATGGGCATATTTTTCATGTTCATCCAGCTATTTAGTAAATTCTATCTATTTAGAATTATCTGTCAGCTATAACATATAATATAAATATAAAAATATCTAAATATCTCCTGCCCTTTATATTTTAATGATGTAAGACCAGACGTCTGTTATCGTATTACATAAGCATTCCTGACATACCAATGAGATGCTGTACAGTACAATCCTACTGACACAGCAGAGGGATAATAACGGCTATTCAACATCGTTACATGACACATTCGAGCTGCATGATGCAGACAAAGTGACTAAATATATCTTTTTTGTGGTTTATTGTCTTCAAACCAGCAGACAAAGCCGATGGCAGAAGATGTCGGAGAAGAACTTCAGGCTGTGTACTGAAAAGGTTTTTTTTTTTCTTGTTATCAAAAGACATTTGGAGTTACGGCTTCTACAACTGGTTGTGCTGAAGTAAAGCTTACAGTTTAAGAAATCACAGTGTTGATATTCAGCACAAGAGAAAAGCTCACTTGTTTGAGTTTATTTACAATCATAGTTTTATAATAATAATAAAGGCCATCTTAGTTTTTATAAATTCTGACTGTAAACAGCTTTTACAGCTTTGATATTTTTTGACACTCGATATCAGGTGATGGGATTTAATTGAAAGGTTTCTGTGTCCCAATGAGCCATTTACACTGACACAGGTCAGTTTAACTGTAACACATTCATTATTTAGATCCAACATTTCTAAGAGAAATAACTGAATGTAAAAAATGGCAGCCCTCAGGCCAAGTTTAATTGATAGAGATAAATGCATGCATTATGAAATTTATGTATCCCAGATAATTGTTATTCATCTAGTCATGGCAGAACCACCCCTTCCTCCCAAGTTAACTGCAACCCAAAATAACTAGTGGGGCTATTTACACTCTCACAACCAGTGTGGGGTAGAAAGAGCAACCAAAAACCTATCAGCCTGCACAGCCACAGATATGCTAGAAGCTATAAGAGTTAGAAGCTCTGCTTATGGAGAAACCATTGGAGAAACTTTCTAAGCCTAACAGGGGACACGTACTCCTGCCCAAATAACATGATATAACCGCACATACAGCCCAGCCATAAAGTGAACCAAGTCATTTAGTTAAAGACAGCACCGCACCAGATGCATGTAACCAGCCTGCTCCAACCTGATGTTTCTTCCTCCTGAATTAAATGAATGAATGAATAGATGAAAGTTAAATGACTACAAACCTAAAGCCACTAGTTCCCACACTGGAGTTCCCAGACACTGTGTGTTAACTGTATTTAGCTTGTATCAACAGTTGTAACAGGCTAAGCTACCTGAGACACTGCATTGAATTATTGTTTCTATCCTAATGATTTCAGCTGACTGGTTTCAGCTCAGATGTTCTGGTTTTTCCTTTCAGTAGATCAAAGCAGCTTGTGCTCTTTCTGCTTCCATTTTGATGGCAAGAAGAAGAAGAAGAAGAATGCTTCAGTGAAGTGGCGTTCATGGTCTCAGTGAACAGTCATGCTCACACACTGGTTTTAAAAGCAACATGTCTGTTCACCACAACAATCGAGATGTGTAATATTAGTGCATGGTATGGTTCGTTCTTGAACATCAGTTCTGTTTTCTACTTTGACCACTTAGACCAAAAATGTGTTGTTTTCAGATTCTGTCTTTTAAATCTATAAAGCACCTGTTCATTTTTTATTAAAATTAGTTTAACATAAATGTTAGTGTTTCCTTTTTGATCTTTTAATGCTTACACTACACTGTACACGTCTACATAAGAGACATTTCTGTTACCTATTTATGAGACTGGGCTGCTTGACCACGATTTGGAAGTGGATGCAAAATCACACGGAGCGTGCTATCGTTTCTTTTTTAATGTGATGGACTGAACACAGGAGGTGTCTGACTAAGCAAAGATTAATCTGATCCCATTTCTACCCGTCTCTACTGTTTCAACTGACATTTGCTCAACTGTAATTGTCAGGATATATATTTTTTCCAGCTCTCATAGGGCAAAGGAATGACTCAGACTTGTCAAATGTTCTTTGATTAGATACACAATATGAAGTTCATAATTTTCTTACAAATAAACCTATAATCACAAACATGAACAGCTGTGCTTATTTCTGAGACATGAATGTTTGTAAACAACTTTATTTTTTTAATGTGTTCATATTTAGACAGTTTACATTTGTAGGCTGAAACTGTAATGGCGAACCTGAGGTGATGGTCAACAGAAGGCAAACATATATAAATATAAAACAATATTGAAGTAATGTCTTTACCCTCTGCAGCGTGTGGACGCTGTGCACGCAATCACCTTATTCACTGTAGTAAACGTGCACCGCTAGCTCACGTGACTGACTGTCTCCATGGTTACATCGTATATTATTAGCTATGTAAACAGCTTCCAAAGATACCGCCATAGCTCTCCGCAGCTGTAACACTTTCACGTTTTTGATAGCTATGAATAAAGAATATGTTTTTAAGGTCATGCTAGGCGATTGCTCTGGTGCTCGCTGTGGACTGAGGTGGACCGCGCGTCCGATTCCTGTTATTAGCTGTCCGCCGTAGGAATGCTGCGTTCCATTTAGAAGTAGCGACAGTCTGCTGTTACTCGAACTCAAACCCCGCTTTGTTCTTTAATTATAGGGCTTAATAGCCGTTCATGACACGCAAGCACACACACACATAAAACACTTTGCCTCACCGTGTCAATGCAACTTTACTAAAATCTTTAAAGTATATGATATAAGACAGAAAAATGAAGCAACCAGAGATTTAATGGTGAAGACTCTGGGTTCTGTAGTTCACGTTTTACAGTCCTGAATGACTCTCTGCACATCCAAATAATTTATTGAAGAGGAGTTTAGAATGCACTTTACATTTACACTGTTGCTGTTTAATTTTTTAC
The DNA here is from genome assembly GCF_001858045.2 of Oreochromis niloticus. Lineage (NCBI taxonomy): Eukaryota > Metazoa > Chordata > Actinopteri > Cichliformes > Cichlidae > Oreochromis > Oreochromis niloticus. The sequence goes on along the minus strand of NC_031967.2, from coordinate 14,919,062 downwards.
ATTGATACCGTGTTATGTCGTGAACAAGGTTTACCTGCTGGGGGTTTGATGGATCAGCTGGACAATACAGTCCAAATACAGACAAACCTAATTCATCATATGCAAGAATCCTAGTTGGATTTTTGTTTTCACTCATATTTTGAACCAAATATTGAAAACAACTCTGACAGACTGGATACCTGGTCAGGGTGTACATTACCTTTCACTCAAGCATCCCAGGACAGAGCCCTGCCCCACCATGAGCCTGGGTGGATACGTGGTTATAATATAAAAGGACTGATACTGAATATGAATATTTCATGAAAATCGAATTATAATACGAATTCCTAGGTGTTTGTTATATCCAGTGTTACGGGTTCGAAATTGAGGATGAGAGTAAAACAATGATAGTCCAGAAAAGGCCGTTCAAACAATTGATTTTAATGAATGCACGCAGCGTGGAGAGGTGCAAACTGCAAAGCAGTTGTACATCTCTACCCAAAATACACTCTAGATTGCTTTTATAACATCAGGGTATTGTAACGCCCCTTCTTGCGTTTACAAGCACATAATTTGCATGTACAGAACATTCATGTATTTTAAGAATTAACTGCAACATAGAGGTTCCTCCTTGTGGCATACTCTTCCGAATATAGTGATGACCTAAGGCCTTTGAGGTCACCATGGACTGGACATCCTTCCGTCACCTGTAACTAAGCAAACTCAAATACCACAAGAAGCTGAATACATTCAGGCCTTTGCTCAGCTACTATTTTACTGTACCCATATACTCAGCCTATGAGTTATGATACATATATATTTAACTCAATCATTTTAAAGTAGTTATAACTGCACCTGTAATAAAAATGTTAATATTTGATTATGATAACCCCTATAATATAAATTATAACATAATGCCAGCAGCTTCAATAAACACTTCGATAAAATGATAATTAATGCAATGATAAGATGATGGTTATGTAAAATAATCCCTGTAATTCCACAATTCCCCCTTTTGACGTCTTCCAAAGACGTCACTACACCATTCCCAGGTCCACTACCTTCGCTCTGACCCTCTCTAGCCGCCCCCTGACTCAGCTAATCCGACAACAACCTCATGTCCTCTAGGTGGTCCAGCAATAAAACACCAGCTCCCACTTGAAAACACTTCATGCTTAAGTGGTCTCTGCTCCTTTTCTGGGTCCCTCTCTAGTGGAAATCTTCTCCTGTAAGGGATAGAAAACAAACAACCTTTCTCTGCTACACCTTACTAACTTACTGTGTTCATCTCAGGTTCCTGTCATTATTCAAAGTTGGTTCACAATATCATATCAGGCCAAATCACAAACCCTACTGCCACGTCTACTTTGTTAAGCTCTTCAGCTAGACTCTGTACCGGTTTGCCAATCTGTGTGTACATGTCTCTACACTTTTAATGTCTAAATGCACATCTGGATGTATGTGCACTTGTATGTCTATCTGCATCTATGAGTCAATGATTTGTCAGATATAAGGCGTTAATGTGAGAAATGTTTCCTGACTATTAACTCCTGATACTCAAGGAACTTTCCTGTTTGCCGAACTTCCTAGGTTTGGCCTTTTACACTTTTACTAAAGAAATTTTAACAAAGCCCAAAAAGATTTTTATTTTGCTCCTGTGCTTGACAGGTTAAGCGAAGTTGTTTTTTGTTTTGTTTTGAAATTTTTCCCTTCTGTGTGTGTGTGTGTACATAAGTAAGAATATGATAATCAACATAAGATCCCTGGTTTGCAAATGATTTTCTGCCCCCGCTGCAGGGCAACATCCTACATCATTTTGTGGTGAGTCTATGTTGGCTAGTTTAATGCAAATATGTAACAGTTGCTTCATTACATTGCCCACTCAGAGTTGCGCAGTTTCAAAGTATGTGGAGAGTTCAATACACATTTCTTGGCTAATTATTTTCCCAATAAAAGTGAAATCACACATTGCATTTGATTTCACTTATATATTATCATGTTCTGGGCTCTATCCATTATATTAACTTTATTCAATCTCAATACTCTTTATGTGTGTGAGCAACGCTTTTAGTCTTATTAAACACAACCCAAGTAAAATGCACACCATCCCCATGTCAGCCTAAATCTCCGCTAAAAAGCACACTTCAAAATTTTCTATCTGGATTTACGCCTCTTTTGGCCTCAAGCATATACATAACATGCAAAGGTTACTGTTAATGCCCGTTAGACAAGTTTCCATTATCTACAACATTTTGTTTCACCCGGCTCACCCTCACACATTTCCTGTTCACTTATTGCATATTTATCTTTAACACCATTTACCTCAGTAGTTGCTAAGCAGAAACAAAGCAACCTGTGGTCCACCTTTACCCTGTAAAATAAACCCCTGTTATGATTGTGTCTGTAAGCATGTTTTGCATTCATTCATTACACTCCACGCCATTCCTACAAGTTAGGAGCTGTAAAGTTGAAAGCTGCATCAAGTCCAGGCCTTTGGCCTGGCCTATATTTAAATCATGTGTGTTTGTAAGCGCGCATGCAATTCACCTGCTATGTTCTCATCTTCCCTCAACATGTATCACCTGGACACTCTCACCAGTGAAGCTTAAAACCCTCTTGGATAGAACATCAACTCTAAACAAGCACAGTTATGCATTGTGTATAAAATTAACTCAACCTCATGCTAACCTACATAAGTACCTGTCTTAAGAGAGACCTCTGCACAGCTCAGACGCCAGTTGCAAGAGCTCTCTAACATTAGAATCATCAGCTGTGACTTATATAGTGTTATTTCGGTACTTTATACTTCACACATTTTTGAACGTTGTTTATATGGGGAGTTCCTCTTTTTGTGTCTATATTTATTAATATGCCTTGTGCACTAAAGCTTCCTGTTTTTCAGTCTGGCTGAGCACTTGTTTGTGAGTATAAACTGGCCTCTACAAGCCTTCATTAGCAGATACACATTACAAATACTTCATATATACAGAGAAAAACCCAATAATCCACATTTCACTATTTTGTTCTTTGGTTCAGATTTGGATTCTGTATTGTTCTTTATTTATTATTATTTATATTCAGATTGTTTTTGCTAGTCTTGGTTTGTTGTTGTCTGTTTGGGAGCTGACATAGTCTCTATAAATAAGCTTCTTTTGGTGGAGTAGCATCAGGAGAGAAGCTCCAGAGAGGCATCTTCCATGTTAAACACTAAAATATAACATAAGAGATCTTCTCAACGTGTTGTATATTTTAATATTTCCTTATTATTTTGTCATAAAATAAATCAACCAAATAACTTAAGCTGTGTGACAGCACCTTGCGTTTACGCCAGGCTGTGAACTGCCCTAAATCTACTTGCTACACCCCCTTTTCACCTAGTTTAATTTTTTTCAATCCTAATTTAAACTATTCCTGACTTCCCTCAATGCACACTGTAAAGTGTAAAAGATACAATTAGCTTTCTCCTGGTAAAAGGTCCTACATTATTTTCTCTACCTTTGGAAACATCCTCTATCGAGTTAACCCATTTCATTTTTCAAACTTAGGCCTGATTTCTTCGCCCCCTTTAACGGGTAGCGCATATCCGGTCTGAACACTGTGTTTGGGCAATTTACGAATTGTTGCAGGATTTCTATGTTATGTAAAGTTCCTCTCATCCCTTTTATGCTTCCATTATAACCTGTGTCTAACAAGCTTTTGATCTTCTTTGTAATATAAACAACTCGGTGTATTTGTGCTCTGTTCTTCTCCTTTCTCTCGTCTGATCATCTCAAGTACGTCCTGTACCAAATTTGCTTCCTCTTTTCAAGCCCCACATTTAATTACAAGCTCAAACATATTTGCCCTATATTGCTGTCTCGACGTGTTTCCTGTCAACTTAACAGAGTTATTCTCAGAACTCAGAAAGGTCACGTAGACATTTGCTTAGTAACCCTAAAAGAGCACCTTTCATGTAGCTAATCGCATATATTAACACCCCCTTTTTGTGACACATCTCATGTGTTACAAACTCAAAATCCTTCACTCAAGCTTAGGAAATTAAAAGAAAAAAGTTAGTCCTATCATATTAGGCATACATGCTCCGGCCCTTCAAACCTGTATTTAAGGAATGAAATCAAATTAATCATCATGTCAAATCCTTTCTTGGCTCCATCCACAGCCTGCATCCTTGAAACGTCCTATAAACAAAAGCCTGTGTGTTAACCAGAACATCACCTTTTATACTCAGTTTTCCACTTATGATCCAACCTGTGTTATAACAGAAAAGTTAAAACAGAACAATTATCAGTCATGTGTCCAACCTTAGTCCAGTCTTTTGTCAGTGTCCAGTCGGTCCAACCTATGGTCTGCCTGGTCCGTCCAGTCACCATCCATTTACACACATTCACTCACACGCATTACCATCAGGTATTGCTGACAGTGGAGACTATCTCGCAAATATTCAGTCTTCACTCTCAGCAACATCAACTCATTTATTTGTTTTACTTTGTTTTTAAGAAAATAGTTCTTTCTGCTTTTGGACTGGATTGGCTCGCGGCAATCCTTTTAGACAGAGAGTTAGCCTTCTCCTCTGCCTATTGTAATCTGGAGAAGGTCACCGAGAATTTTCAGCGCTGTTATCCACTCTTTTGCAGGCCTGCTTAGAACAAAAATGAGAAAAGAGAGCTGATTATTAGCTCATCAAAACACAAAACAAAATCACCTGACAGGTTTTTTCTAAGTGCACTGTTATAAAAACTATGGGCCCTTTTAGACATGTCCATGTTTATCAAAACTCCCTCTATTAAAAATAAAACAACAACCTCAAAAATCTTCAACAATCTGAAATTTCACCCGTTCGACACACTGAAAACCTCGCCAAAAGCTGCACCGTTTCGTACACAACAATAACCCCGGTTAGGCACTTTACCATACTCAGATTCAGCCTAACACCTTACAACAATGTGTCAACACTAATTTATACACCTCCTAATCAAATTTGCACCTCTGAACAATCTACCCCTCCTTTAAGGCCTCAATCACACCCACACAGCAAGCTCCTCTGTCCACATTCACACAAGCTCTCAAACTTTTCCATACTCAGCCATATCTCAACAAATTAACTTGGCAAAAGAAATACATGTTTAAACTTTATCACATTATTGAATTATTTTCATTTTCTTTCTATACTAATCACTTGTTTTGATCAATCAGTGCAAGAGCACTCCTGAGTCACTCTTATAGACACTTTTCTTTTGTTTTTCCATCTATTTTATGAACCATTCACACCATTCTCTCACTCATACAAGCAGCAAGCAGATCTTCATTGCATATGCTTATGTTCTTAGCCAGGTTTTTAATCAATATCTATTCATTAAGCTTCAGGAGCTTGTCTTTATAAGGTTAATGCATTTTCTGTTTGTATGTGTATGGGTATATGTTATTTTGCATCTATGACTTCACAGTCTCCCAGACTTCTTCCCAACTCTCCAGTTAAGCAGTCAGTTTTCTTTTTCCCCGAGTTACTAACCCACATTTTGATTTCCCACCTTAAATTACCGCCCTCCTGGTCTTCAGCCAGGAGCTGGGGCTTGCTTTTCAGGTTCCTGGACACATCATGCTGTGAACAATTCAACCAGAAACTTGCCTTAACTTATCCATAGATGTTAACCTCTAACTTTCTTCCGACTGCTGGATCTGGAGAGCCGGTCCAAGTCTGCTTTACTCCTGAAAATAACAAAACTAAGACATTTTCATTATTATCACCAGTGGTTAAATAACCCATTTCTCTGTCTCTGGTCAGAAACACCAATTATGCCATGCATGTAAGCGTGTTCTTCCCTGCATTTTATGTTAATTGGGTGTAAACTGCTTCTTCATTAAATTAATTCATTGAGTTCTTCGTTGCCTTGCGATGTATTCATGTTAATGTACACTACGTGTAAGCTGTTTCTTCATTGCATCCTATATATTCATATTTAATTTATGCATTTCACCACTGAGCTTTAGATTCAAACTATCTCACTTCTGGTTCATTTCAAAAATAATCTCACATGTAACAATTTGTATGTGTGTTTTCTATTCATTAAGGTAATGACAATTATTTCTTTCATTATTCTTACCTTTTCTAATGTTTACCTCTTTGTTATGCTATGGTGGACATCCCTAAACAATTCATGAGTTCAGGTTTCAATTTTCAATCCAATTATATCCTATATTCTCGCAGTCAAACTCGTCCAGCTTCATCTCTCACTGGTCTTCTCTGCACAATGTCCTGTTCGGGCTTCAAAGCTCCCGCAAACACAGTCTCAACTCAGCTGTTGTCTTCTTCTCTGTTTCTTTACAGTCTTTCTTTCAGATTAAGTCCCAGCATGGCAAAATATCACTCAATGTGTAGTGCTCTTCCACAATTCTTTATCCCACTGTTCAACTGCCCAGCCTGTATTTTCACAGTACATGTTACATTACACTTACATGCTGCTGCTGGTCGTCAGTCGTCATCAGTGTTACTGGATCAGTGGCACTGTCGTTTGCCTGCTGTATTCAAGTCCACGATGTTCTATCGGTCTTCATCAGGCGATTAACTGTCCTTTGAACTTCTTCTCCGCTTCAGGGACAAAGTGAGAGATCCAGCCGCACAATTTCGAGCCAAAGACTGGCTTATTTTCCCAATTCTTTTAATCTACTTTTCTGCTGCTGAACTCAAGGTTGCAAAGTTGAAAGACGCCCACCTGTATTGACACACTAAACCATATAATTAGTATTATATTCATTTTTTCTTAAAGGCTTCATTTGCTTCATGTGCCTAGAGTTAACTCTCTCTCTCTACTCTGGGTGCACACTTGTCACCGTGAGCTTCCCTTTTTATGGGCATGCATTTCCTGTCCCACACACACACACACGGTTTCCTGTTTCTACAGCTTCTGCAGAGACTTCCTTTTAATTTCACAATCTACAAATAATCAGTAATTCTACTAAAAAACCATATGCCTTCATTTCACTCACACACATTTTAATAGCGCTCTTTCACACATCAGGACAACTAAGACTTCTCCACACACATCACCATTCTTTAGGTCAGTTTTGTAGCATCAATCACACAATCATTTCTTGAGTGGGTGTACTAAGTGCATATACTTATGTGTTTTTTAAACAGAAAAATAAACTCAACCTCTCATCTTCATAGACCCAAAAGTAAGCATATTATTTCCCTAGTCAAAAGTCAAACCGTTACTCACAGTAATTTTTAATCTAACAGCCTTTGTGTTTTGAAACTAAAAAGAGGAAGGAACAGCGCCCAATTTAAACTGCGCATGTTGTCACTCAACAACACACACACAGAAAATGTAACTGTATATATTATCTCAAACTGAAACAAAACCCATCTAAAATCCTAAAACATCTTACTTCGACACCCCAAAACACACATGGCTTACAGACATATTTATTAATTAAATTATCTCAAATTCAATTTCAGTTCTCAGAACCCAGGTAACGGTCTTAAGTATCAACAGTTTATGTATCCTATCTCAAAACCCCTCAAAAAGTCATACAGTCATGGCAAGAAATAAAACTTTACTTACATATTGTAATAAACAAAACCAGCGTCTTAAGTACATGCACCAGCAATGTCTAGCAGTCCCTATTAACTTCCTCATACTCTATTGACCTCTCAGCTGCCTTATTTGCATTCTCACACACACACACAATCTAAAAATAATACCAGCCTGACTCTCAGACTCAGACAAGTCTCTTAATATATTTACACAGACGTCCTATGATTACAACTGCACAGATTTTAGGCCTCTCATTTCAAAACCTACACAATTTAGACAATTTTTAAATTAACGGTCCGACCGATAAACTCCCTGAGTTTTTGTCATCAATTGTAACCAGTCTCGGCCCGGGCCGTGGCCAAATATCTAAGACCCTACACAATTTAAAAGCATCAATCAACTCAACCCGAAAAGCCCTGTTATGTGGACACCCCACATCCCAGGCTTCCCCGAAGTTTTAAGTTAAAAGGTAGACGCCCGAAACCCGGTTTCTACTGACCAAAAAAGTGCAAACCACCGCCCCGGACGGCAAACTGACCCAGTCAGTGGCCTATTTTGGAGTTTCCCAAGTTCTCCACGAAAGGCCAAGTCGGACTATCCCTATCCAAGGAAGATCCCGAGCGTCCTCAGGAAATTTGGAGCGTCACCTCCGAGAAATGCACTTGTTAGACTCCCAGAGTCCCGCTCTATACAATTTAATTATTTTGAAGACACCCCAAAAATCACAAACCCACCATATCGGTGTCCAAGCCCGGCTTTATATTCAATTATAACTGTATGACCATATACAGATTTCAAATGACCTATATCCTAAATTCAGTAGTCCAACTACTTTAAATTCTCTTTCCTTAGCAGTCCAACTGCATTTCCTTTAATCAGTACTGTCACTTAACCTTACATTATCATTACTTCAACTTCAATTCTCATGAGATTTTCACCAAAATCAAAACAGACCTTTACCAGTAATTTTCAGTGAGTAGACTTTCAATTTTGTCAGAACCAATTCAGCACTGTTTGGAAATAATTCAACAGGTAGTGCCTTACCTTTGAATAAGCCGGCTTATGTCCACTCACTTTGACCACTGATTCGTGTCTGCCTGTTTGAGCACCTTGGACCCTCTCGGTCTCAACCTCCACCTTTTCTCCCTCAATTCCCGGCCAATGCACCAAATGTTACGGGTTCGAAATTGAGGATGAGAGTAAAACAATGATAGTCCAGAAAAGGCCGTTCAAACAATTGATTTTAATGAATGCACGCAGCGTGGAGAGGTGCAAACTGCAAAGCAGTTGTACATCTCTACCCAAAATACACTCTAGATTGCTTTTATAACATCAGGGTATTGTAACGCCCCTTCTTGCGTTTACAAGCAAATAATTTGCATGTACAGAACATTCATGTATTTTAAGAATTAACTGCAACATAGAGGTTCCTCCTTGTGGCATACTCTTCCGAATATAGTGATGACCTAAGGCCTTTGAGGTCACCATGGACTGGACATCCTTCCGTCACCTGTAACTAAGCAAACTCAAATACCACAAGAAGCTGAATACATTCAGGCCTTTGCTCAGCTACTATTTTACTGTACCCATATACTCAGCCTATGAGTTATGATACATATATATTTAACTCAATCATTTTAAAGTAGTTATAACTGCACCTGTAATAAAAATGTTAATATTTGATTATGATAACCCCTATAATATAAATTATAACATAATGCCAGCAGCTTCAATAAACACTTCGATAAAATGATAATTAATGCAATGATAAGATGATGGTTATGTAAAATAATCCCTGTAATTCCACACCAGCAAGAGTAATATTGATTACATATGTCTGAATCCCTAACCCTAACCCTAGCTCAACAGACCACAATGCCCTGGACTGTCAGCATTATTATATGCTGTGAACATAAGTAACTTTGATTACAGTTACTGTTGTAAAAGAAAAGGAATATTGAAAAAAGATCAACATTGTGATATTATTTCTTCCAAACTGACCAGAAACATGCTTGTCAGACTCTCACAGCAAAGGATCAGACTCACTGTGCGTGACGGCTCGAGCCAATAATGTTTGTTAGATTGTCAGTTGTTTAGTGCTTCTGTACAGTTAGGGTCACCATCTCTATTTCAGTATAATTAATATGTGGAAAACACTAAAAGTTGTCTTCCAATATTGTAACATAATTAGAAAACTTTGACTTTGTAAGTACATATTGTTACAGTCCTAATGCCAATATGATTCTTCATAACTCCTGCTTTGAAATACTGAACTTCAAAATTTACCTCATGAAAGATAATTTACAGTGGCACTCTGTCAGGATAATTCCAGCTATAAGATCACTGTATTAATCTGAATCCTTCTGAAATGTGGTGTGAATGAATGCTGATGCAACTCACTGTGGGAAAGCTGTTAATAAAATGAATCTGTGACACATGAAACACATTCACAGAGGAAGAGGACACAAAGGGAGGACACGCAGAGGCTGTGTTAAAGTCAGAAATCCAAATCTTTAGTCAAAAACAGGCGGCGGTTACAAACAGGAAGACAAGCAGTCCATTAAACAGTCTACAGGGTCAAACATACAGTGAATTCAAACAGCAGTAAAAAATAACTGGACACCGAAAAACTTAAAGCAATGTGTGACGCAATAAAAGGAAGCAGCGCAGTATATTTACTGAATTATCATCAATTGCAAAAGAGAAAAACGACGATTTCTAAGGTTTATTTCCTTAAATGCAGTTAGAGTGTGGCTGGTAAAGATGGAAACATACAGAATGTAAACTGTGTGAGTTTGGTGAACTTTGTTAGTAACAAATGAGGTAAAAAAAACCCCAGACAAAACACAGAAAGAGGGTCTCAGTATTCATTAACAATTAGAAAGCATCTAAACATTCTGGTCATGGATTTTTACAGTCTTCGTTCCATTCGCTGTGATCATTATAATCATCATGATCAATGGCGAGGTCGTGAAGTGGGCGGGGCTGTCTCTGGTGATGTCACCATGAAGGAACAGTGTCTGGCACGTGTTGCTGAAACATCCCAGTAGTACACTGGTGTAGTTTCCTCTCCAGCTGTTTAGCATTTGACACTTCAACATTAAGGGGAAGAAGAAGAAACAGTGTTAGGTCAGCTGACCACATGGTTTCTACAATAACTGACAGCAAGTAACCAGGCCGTTACAAATGGATGGCATGTGTTTAGAGTTACTGTAGTTAGGTAACTCTACTTACCAAAATCAGAAGCACACAGATGACAGATCAGATGCTGAATGTTGCAGGAACAAGCTCATGTGTGGTGGTCATTCAATGCTGCTCCTGCAGGTTAGACAGTCCAAGACTGATATACTGCCCATCTGAGAGTTTGAAAACACACATGCAAAGATTTATTTTTGTGTTACAGTCAAAGTTGGATGTTCGTTTTTGTCCTTTAAAAATGTTTGTGTATTTGAAAGCACTAACATTTAAGGATGACTCGGATCATCTCTCTCTAAGAGTATCTCCTTTAAAGGGGAGACAAGTGTATCCACTGATCCACGTCACTTTACCTGGATGATGACTCCTCTCTCACTCACTTAGAAACACTCCTAATATAACCAAGCAAATAAATAATATTGAAGATTTACTTACATCATTACAAAAACAGCAAAAGCATCTCCTTTTGATTCCATTTCTCCATTCCTGCTAAACTTCAGGCAACAAATATCCCAGTAAATCACAGTAAAATGTAAAGCACATATTTTCTCTGCTTTGTCTAACCTCTGCAGAGCCCCTCTGTCAAGAAAAACATATCTGTAAGCATAAAACAAATATACATTTCATAACACTGCACTGGACAAACCTTGGTCAGTTGATTTCCTTTGTGCAGTGCAGATGAGCATCAGTCAGCAAGTCAAGGTGGTGAGATGGACCGGTGCCCTTTGTGACTCTGCTAGTTCTTCTGAGGAAACACCACCGTCTTTCCACACCGTCTCCATCTGTGAGCACAAACTGCCGCTCTGCCAGCATGTAGGAAATCAGATATCACACACACAGGGGTGAAGAAACATTAGAGCTCAACTTTGGATACTTTAGATCTAAACAGATCAAACTAGCTCTTAGGTTCAGCAATCAGTGAACAGACAAACAATGATACCATACTGATTCTGTATGAATACAATATGGTATTTTCAATACAGGTTTCAAATTAATTTATTAAAACTAATAGATATATGTATATATATATTTTTTGATAAATTAGTTTGCTAAATTATAAGAATATATTTTGGTATCACTGTGGGGTTGTATACTGTTGATCTAAAGTGGAATTACCCTGTGGAAACAGCAATTTTCCATTTTAGAGCATTTTGAAATCACTGAAAGTTAGGTCAATTATGGACAATTTGAAAAGGCTTTTATTTTTGAAAGCAAAATCAGAATGACTTGATATTGATGTGGTATCACTGTGGGGTTGTACACTGTTGATCTAAAGTGGAATTACCCTGTGGAAACAGGAATTTTCCATTTTAGAGCATTTTGAAATTGTTAAAAGAGTTGGTCGTATATGGGCAATTTGAAAAGGCCTTTATTTTGGAAGGCAACATCAGAATGACTTGATATTGATATGGTATCACTGTGGGGTTGTACACTGTTGATCTAAAGAGGAATTACCCTGTGGAAACAGGAATTTTTCATTTTAGAGCATTTTGAAATCACTGAAAGTTAGGTCAATTATGGACAATTTGAAAAGGCTTTTATTTTTGAAAGCAAAATCAGAATGACTTGATATTGATATGGTATCACTGTGGGGTTGTACACTGTTGATCTAAAGTGGAATTACCCTGTGGAAACAGGAATGTTCCATTTTAGAGCATTTTGAAATTGTTAAAAGAGTTGGTCCTATATGGTCAATTTGAAAAGGCCTTTATTTTGGAAGGCAACATCAGAATGACTTGATATCGATATGGTATTACTGTGGGGTTGTATCCTGTTGATCTAAAGTGGAATTACACTGTGGAAACAGGAATTTTCCATTTTAGAGCATTTTGAAATTGTTAAAAGAGTTGGCCGTATATGGTCAATTTGAAAAGGCCTTTATTTTGGAAGGCAACATCAGAATGACTTGATATCGATATGGTATCACTGTGGGGTTGTATACTGTTGATCTAAAGTGGAATTACCCTGTGGAAACACGAATTTTCCACTTTAGGGCATTTTGAAATTGTTAAACGTAGGTCAATTATGGACAATTTGAAAAGGCTTTTATTTTGGAAGGCAACATCAGAATAACTTGATATTGATATGGTATCACTGTGGGGTTGTACACTGTTGATCTAAAGTGGAATTACCCTGTGGAACCAGCAATTTTCCATTTTAGAGCATTTTGAAATCGTTAAAAGAGTCGGTCGTATATGGGCAATTTGAAAAGGCCTTTATTTTGGAAGGCAACATCAGAATGACTTGATATTGATATGGTATCAGTGTGGGGTTGTACACTGTTGATCTAAGGAGGAATTACCCTGTGGAAACAGCAATTTTCCATTTTAGAGCATTTTGAAATCACTGAAAGTTAGGTCAATTATGGACAATTTGAAAAGGCTTTTATTTTGGAAGGCAAAATCAGAATAACTTGATATTGATATGGTATCACTGTGGGGTTGTACACTGTTGATCTAAAGTGGAATTACCCTGTGGAAACAGCAATTTTCCATTTTAGAGCATTTTGAAATCGTTAAGAGTCGGTCGTATATGGGCAATTTGAAAAGGCCTTTATTTTGGAAGGCAACATCAGAATGACTTGATATTGATATGGTATTACTGTGGGGTTGTATACTGTTGATCTAAGGAGGAATTACCCTGTGGAAACAGGGATTTTCCATTTTAGAGCATTTTGAAATCGTTAAAGGTAGGTCAATTATGGACAATTTGAAAAGGCTTTTATTTTTGAAAGCAAAATCAGAATAACTTGATATTGATATGGTATCACTGTGGGGTTGTATACTGTTGATCTAAAGTGGAATTACCCTGTGGAAACAGCAATTTTCCATTTTAGAGCATTTTGAAATCATTAAGAGTCGGTCAAATATGGGCAATTTCAAATTGCTGTGGTTGGATAGTGTTGATACAAAATGCAACTACTCTTTGGAAATATGACTTTTGCTTTCAAGAGCATTCTGAAGTCATTGAAAGAGTAGTTCAAAAATGAAAATTCACAGGGCTTTTACTTTGAAATCCAAAATAAGATGGCCTTGATATTGACAGGGCGCTAATAGTGAACAAGCCTAAATTATATGTTATTATGTTCTTAAAATATCTGATAATTCACTCGAAGTTGGCTTTTATTTTGAAATCCGGTTTCCACATCCATTCGCGTAATACTTTGAATAGACGGGGAACAGAAAACAAACTGGAGGCTGGCTTGACTGCAATGCTGGAATTGGAGGCTGGCTTGACACCAGTAAATCTCGACGCGAGGGGGGTACCCGGCGCGTCGATAAGTGAAGCAGAGGGAGCCTGACCATGCATCACACATTTGACGAGTTAGGAGTGAGAATGCGTTGAGTAGAGTGAAAAGGAGATGGAAGATATGTGACATGATCAAAGGAAGCATACATCTTTGTTTATTAGAGAGTATGAGTTTTTAAAGACTTTTTTTACTGCACCACGTAATACAGAACTTTTGTGAGTAATATATTTTATAGTGCTCTCAGCGTTATTAGCATTAACGCGTTAAAACAAGCTAATTCGCGTTAACAAGTTAACACAGATTGTATGAGGGTTACTCTGCCTTAATGCGGCTTAAATGTGCCAACGCTGTCATCACAACTAATGCAATTAAAAATGAACCATCTGGAGCACAGACTGACTCAAAATCCGTGAAATGTCTCTATTAATGGATTTCGTACGGTGGCCCTGAGAGGCCAAACGGACTGCAACTTCAGAAAACACCTGCAAAAAGAAAAACGCTGCAAAAAGAAAAACGCTGCAAAAAGAAAAACCCTACACTGCAACTTCAAGAAAAACGCTGCACTGCAACTTCAGAAAACACCTGCAAAAAGAAAAATGCTGCAAAAAGAAAAATGCCTGCAAAAAGAAAAGTGCCTGCAAAAAGAAAAACGCTGCAAAAAGAAAAATGCTTCAAAAGCACACAATACACAACGGAAATGTTTCTGGGGAGACAATAACCCGACGGACCAGTTGCACGAACCAAAACATGCTAACAAGTGCGCTGGGACTGGGAGACACTTCAAAGAAGTGGAGGAGAGGCAAATGTGTTGTAATAATATGATTCTAATAATACTACAGATATCTGGAATATACATACATGTTTTGGTAAATACCAAATATAAAGTCTACCTTTTTTTTCAAAGGCCTTGGCACCTTGATCATCATATCTGGTGCTCTAACTGGTTCAGATATGCACTATAAACACTATATATAACTTCCAAAAGACTGTAACTACCCCACAGTTATCATAGCTGGAAATGTGGTTATTGAGTCAGCAGAGCATTTCTAATCTTTGTGCGCTATGCCTCAGCACTAGAAAACCACCCTATGCAACTTTAGATGATCTGTCACTTTGTAGCTGAGTTGCTGTGCTTCCTAAAATCTTCCACTTTGTCATAACACCACTTACGATTGATTATGTAAAATCTAGGAAGGAAGAAATTTGACAAACTGACATGTTGCAAAGGTGGCATCATATTGCTGTACCATGCTCAAATTGAATGAGCTCTTTAGAATGACCCATTCTCCACAAATATCTTTTAAAAACAAACTGGATGGCTAGGTGCTTGATTTTATATACCTTGCAATGGGACTGAAAACATTTGAACTGATGCACCTGTATAGGAATTTCTTTTATTTATGTTTTAATCACATTATTTTATTGTACGATGCCTTGGTTCCACTGAATTTTAACATGTCTCACACTCATACAGTTAGACAGATGGTGGGGGTCTGGTAAGGAAGTGGGGGAAGCAGACAACTCCACAGGAAGAATCTTTTGTCTCTTCAGGGACTCTGGGAGGTAGCAAGGCCGTGTGAACCTTTAGGTGTGAAACAGCTGTGTACTGCCTTTTGTTCCTGAAGCAGGTATTTAACTGAGAGCCTTGCTAGGCTCAAGGTGAGACCGCTCACCGCTTGTGTGCAGACTTTATTCTATTTTGGGGCGATCGTGGCTCAAGAGTTGGGAGTTCGCCTTGTAATTGGAAGGTTGCCAGCTCGAGCCCCGGCTCCGACAGTCTCGGTCGTTGTGTCCTTGGGCAAGACACTTCACCCGTTGCCTACTGGTGGTGGTCAGAGGGCCCGGTGGCGCCAGTATCCAGCAGCCTCGCCTCTGTCAGTGCGCCCCAGGGTGGTTGTGGCTACAATGTAGCTTGCCATCACCTGTGTGTGAATGGGTGGATGACTGGATGTGTAAAGCGCTTTGGGGTCATTAGGGACTAGTAAAGCGCTATACAAATACAGGCCATTTGCCATTTTAGAATCGAGCAGGTACATGTCCGTCACTTTCATTATTGTTTATAACCAGGTGGGGTTTTTTCTTGTGAAATAGCTTAATACCAGTGAACAATCATGAAGTTGAATGGCATCTACCACATTTGTTTCACACCATTTCTAATCCACTCAGATTAACTCCTCACCGTTTAGCATGTTATTTAGGGATAGCTGAAATATAATTAAATTTTCTACAAAGAAACGTGTTATGGGAAACATGGCTACATGTACACTTTAATTAAAACCACTTAAACTACTAGAATGGAAAAAAATTTGACTTATAAAAAAGAATTCTTGTGGGAAAATGATTGAAAACAGCATTTGAGAAACTAATTCTAAACATTAATGACAATATTTTGATAGATAAACAAATACTATTTATTACTATTATTATACTATTATTCTCTATGGCAACAGATACATAAGTGCTGTAAAGCACATGGTCTACGTCAACTACATGCCATTGATCCCACATTCTCAGCCTATTTTTCAGAGTGGCTTCAGTAAAAGACTAATAATGAAACAGGAAGCCTCCATCAGTACATATCTCTTTAAGATGAAAAATGCATGGGGAGTGTCTGGCACACCCACACATTTTTACCAGGTGTGTTTTGAAGGGCGACAAATGGGAAAATGTCATCACACCCAAATGTGATTGTTGGTGTAATTAGAATTTCAACAGACTGAAAATTTCAAAAAGTAGACAGGCAGTCACACCTCATGCACAATTGAGTTTATTCATTTTAATATGTGTTGATGGACATTGCTCAGTCTCTGACTTTTTAAAATGAACTTATTACTGTATCAGCTGTATAAGCAGTTTAAAAAACAACTGTTCAATTTCACTTTAATGTGCATGCTGCAGGATTTCTCAAATCAAATGTGCTATAAATATACTATTCACCGTAAACTGGCCTATATCCACAACCATGGTAAAAAACAAACACAACATACCTTGTCTATCTCATTTAGCCATAATGAAATGCAGACACGCACACACACACACACACACCTTCTCTTATAGTATTGCACAGTTGATCTGTGGTACAAGCCATTAACCTTGTACAAACAAATAAATGTTGTCTTTTTGTCATTGCACATTTGATTGATGTCTCACTGTCAGACTGTGTTTCAAAGCTACTGATTACACAATAGGTTTATTAATTTGAGCTGTTTAATAGTGAACATCATCCAGTCTATAATTTTTAGCTTTAATTTCTACAGAATGTATGATAAAAAAAAAAACTATAAAGGTAAATTACGCTTTGTCACAGGTTTGTTGCACAGTTTTCAGAATCAAATCTTATGCCTTTATAAGAAAGGTAAAACATGTCAACAACATGGTATGAGACTTAGCCCCCAGAATATCAATGCAACATAAAATATTCTCTCTTACTCAGGTTCCTGCCAATAACAGGTACCAATAGCAGGAACCTGAGTAGCACAATAACAGAAAATTATTGGTCCGTGTCTGCTGAGTTCATCTTTGGTGCTTCAGCTCACCCTGCTGGATAACGCAACACTTGTCAAACTGATTTTTACAATCACACTGTTTCCCATCGGATTTGTGTGTCCCAGGAATCCCAGGGGCTTCGTTGTCCAGGGGGTCTGCCCCCTGGTAGGGTCTCCCATGGCAAATTGATCCTGGGTGAGAGACCAGACAAAGAGCAATTCAGAATTCAGAAGACCCCTTTCAGAAGAACACATAGGGAACAGTTCACCCTGCCCGGGATAGGGTTACTGGGGCCCCACCCTGGAATCAAGACCAGGGAGGGTGTCCGAGGGCGAGCCTTAGTCCATAGGGCCCCTGGTGAGAGGCGACGGGCTGGGGTGGGTATCCTAGTATCCTCTCAGCTTGCTGGCTGAACGTTGGGGTTTCTCCAACCTCAGGAAGTGGTGTGTGATGCACACACAAGCTTTTAAACCCCGCCCCTGGGGACCCTGATTTGTAACTGGAAAAAAAAGTCAGGGATTTTTTGCCAGAAATCTGTGTTCACTGGAATTCCTGAAATTAAGATTTTAATTTTGATTTATACTTTTTAAAGTGTAATATTGCATTAGTTATTAGATTCGTATTATTATTAATTGATGCATGCTGATTGCCACTCCATTAGAAAAATAACAATTATTTTACAATAAGACTATCTTTTAACATTTAGCTACTCTAAAATTTGTATGATTGTCCCAGACATAAAGCAGTATTTACTTTAAATACTAAATAAATATAATGCTCAGATTAAATTAAATGGAAAATAAGGACTAAATTATAATTATTCAAAATAAATAAAGGTGGTTTCTGTAGTTGACTGGACTTCAGGATTTGAGCAAAGACTGTGTTCCTCTTCCAGCTCTGTCTTAATTAAAGTATCACATCCTTCCCAGTGGTCTGTTTCCAAGTATTTGTCAACTGACATTTTGTATACTTCTGAATTAATATGAATATTTATGGAGAGAAATTTGTCTCCAAAGAGCTGCAAGTGCATATGATGTAATCCACAAAAGAAAAATAAGATTTACAAATGTGTGCAATGACTTTTTGAACTTTTGAGTACTCACGTGTGTGCTTCAATCCACAATTCACAAACACAAATTAAAAACCTTTCTGTGCATGCAAATGTCTAAAACTATGCATAGCATCTCTCTCGCTCACAATACCTTAGAACGTGCGCACAGATCATAATGCATGCCCACATGGGGTTTTGGGGCAAATTTAACACTCCCAGCATCTCACAGATCCACAAATGTAAGCTGCCCAATGTAACACTGGGACAGCCTGGCTCTTCCTACGTTTTCCTTCGTTAAAAATAAAATAAAATAAAATGAACTGAAAAA
This sequence comes from Oreochromis niloticus, assembly GCF_001858045.2. Lineage (NCBI taxonomy): Eukaryota > Metazoa > Chordata > Actinopteri > Cichliformes > Cichlidae > Oreochromis > Oreochromis niloticus. The sequence goes on along the minus strand of NC_031967.2, from coordinate 14,900,238 downwards.
CATAATGATATTAATATTAGCTGAAAAATTTTAAATTTGAAGGTAAATTTAGACACAAGAGCTTCCAATCAAAGAGATCAGTGAGTTTATTAACTGTTAGAAACTAGCTTCTACAAGCTACCACATAAAACTGTGGTTGGGGCTATACTGCTTGATCTAACTAAAGCTATGATAGGGCAAGAGGGGTTCACTCTGGACAGGTCTCCAATCTGATGTAGGCCTAACACAGTGAGACAACCATCCACACATACAGTCAATTTAGAATCGTCAGTTAACGTAACTCCACTAACTGTGGGAGGAAGTTGGAGTACACAGAGAGATCCCACCCAGACATGGGGAGAACACAGGAAGGCCAGATGGGGGATTCAAACTCGGGACTTTCTTGCTGTGATGCAGTAGAGCTAAACAAAAAGTCAAATTTGCTTTACAGTGCTAACAGTTGCCACTTTAAGAGGCCTTTCTTTGTATAGTTTGCATGTTCTCCTTGTAATTGTTGAGTCATCTCCAGGAGATATTTTGGGTTAATTAGTGGTATAGAGCAGCCGTCCCCAACCTTTTTTGCGCCACTGACCACTTTTAGGTTTAAGAGCCTCAACTCTTGCGGCCCAGTACAAAACGACTCACGGGGGGTGGACCGCTGGTAGTTTGGGGCAGCCATGCTGGACTTGTATATAATTTTGTTTTAGAAAATTACCTCAGAGGGCCACATTTGCATTGTTATGAAACCATTAACATTAGCTCATAACATGTGCTAACACCACTACAGCTGCTAACACTTCTATCTGTCTTGCTAGTCAACACATAACTTAAGAGCTAATGCTTGCTCTGTCTTAATACTGGATCAGTGGTTTTCTTTGTTTTTGATAAAGCATCTCAATTATACATTTTCCCAAAAAGAAGATGCACCCAGCTTCATTCTTATTAAGCGAACCCTTAATTTTGTTTCCTTGTCTGAGAGACACACTGGATCCTGCTAAAATAAATTCTATTACTTTTTGCCCTCTCCTAGTTTTGTGGCCTCCTCATGGAGTTCTCCACCCATCTCTCCTTTTCTTTTCTAAGCATCAAAAGTCAGACAAAAAGTGTGCTCCCCAACAGTTCTCAGTCAAACATAAAATTGCTGCTATGTATCTCCCAGACCAAATTCATAGCCTTTACATTAAAGAATTTTGCAGATTTAGCAGTAAATGAGCCCCAACTTGTTATGCCTGGCTCGTTCAGGCCATAGTGTCAGGAACCTGGGTCTGAGGGACCTGGGTCTCCCATTATTAGATGGGAGGAGCTGCTGCTGCCTCCTTTTCAGGAGCTTAGCACTTGAAAATGATGGAGCAAAAACAAGTCCATCAACCAACAGTAAAAAGACCAGAGTCTTCACATTAGATTTAATCACAGGAATCTATCTTTATGCACTTCAGGGGTTGGAAAACAACCTTGTGACAAAGTGGATGAGCAGTTACAATGTTCTCCATTTGTCCCATATGTGTTGACCGTTTTTTTGCACATTATGCACATTATTCTGTTTCTAGTTACTTGCTATGTATTGCTATTTGTCAAGTAACATTGTTGCACTAACTATCCCGGGTGTATAAGGAAGTGACTCATTCGCAGGATTTGTGGAGTGTTTTGATGGTGAGAGATAGCAAACCACTGATCATTCTACTGAGAGATATGGAGCCAGCGAGGAAAAGGGGCAGTTCTGTTGTGTGGGAGTATATTGAGTTGATTTTGGTCAATTTTGGTTGAGTTTGTGTTCTTGTTGTTTGTCTTTGTTTTGTGCGTGTTTATTTTATCTGAAAAAATTAAAAACTTAAAATGTCAAAAATCTGCTTTTTATAATATGAATATCATTAAATAAAATTAGAAAGACTTCCATTTGACTCTTTACATTAAATGTAATAAAAATATATTTTATTTTTAAAATAATCTTAAAATGTTATTCTACAAAATGTGCAGCAATTTAATTTGTTTATTCTTTTTAGCTGATAGCTTGTGGGACCCAGGAAGACCATATACCTGCTTCTCTACCAGTTTCTGTGCACTCCAGCCTCTTCTGTTCCATGTGAGGGATTTTTCTTAAAAGCAGAAGGAATTATCCCCATGAAAAGAAACAGACTCGGCCATCGCACAGTGGAACAAATTCCCTTTTTAAATAAAAATGAAAAACGGTTACCTTAAATGCATCATGTTTTAAATTTGTAAGTACATTAGCATTTTCCCTTTCCAGCTCACAATCAATTCTACCCCCAGTTCAAAAATATCTATAAGAAAATTGGCCTAATTTAATATTATTTATAAACATACCTGTCCAGCTGTCCAGTGATTAATTGCATAAGTACATGGAGACAGGACCTTACAGCAAAAGCATGCTCCATAATGTGTTGTACATTAATATATGTATATTATATCTTGTATTTATCAACATCAAGACGTCACAAGCAAAAAAAGACCACACCATGGCACATGTTTAAACAAGGAAAGTTTATTGATCAAAATTATTTACTAAACAAGCAAACAATTTTTTCACTCAAAAAAATGCATGTTCAAAGCAACACAATGGTGGCCCAGTATCAAACAGAATTCCACTCTGTAGACTGGGCAATCATAATGGAGCAGTTAATTTTATTTTGTAGATTCAAGCTGCTCTTCATAGTTTTGGCCTCCAGATGTCACCAGAGAGGACCGTGTTGAAAAGCTTCGAGTAATGAACCGTTTTTCAATACAAGCTTCAATGCTTGATGATGTCACATATGACATCAGCAGGTCTAACCAAGTGGAAGGGTTTCTTTTTCCATAGAAATGCTTCCTTTTGTTTTTTTCAAGGTCTGAAGGGGTTTGTTGAATCTTTTTCTTTTTTCGTAAATAGAGCCGTTTAGTTGCGTAAATGTGCCAATTAGAAGTGTGAGGAGGTTTTGTGTCTTTTTTAATCATCAGTGTAGAGTCTTAGATCCCTCAGTTCAAGTGAGTTGTACTGGCTGGGCTAAATGAAGGGAAATTGATGGCCCTATTTAAAGCCAGTCTCTGCCAGATTCAAATGAGAGAGAGAGGTGAGCTGTGTTACCAGATCCATGTACTGTTGAGTTTTGTTAATTGAGTTACTTTAGGGGGAATTTACACATTAAATAGAGTTCATTGTAAATAAATTGCTCACCTCTGGAAACCTGAAATGTCTGCATAGTCTGCTTCCCTACCATCTTCCTTGACGCTCGAGTCTAACTACACCACAAACCTAAATAACCAAAACAATAATATGTGACCTACCTGATATATTCAGGTTGTGAGACGTTATTGCAAAAGTTGCAGGAGTTGACACAACCGAGACCAGTGGATGTTGCTTTTGCCTTTTGTTACAGCTCCTGACCTCAAAGTTCCCTGACCCCCTTTCTCTTTACCCACCTCAACTGTAAAACATCACAGGAGACATTGTAAATTTTGCATACATTTTGTTTTCTTGTGATTGTAACTTATCTTACAGAAATTAAAAGAAATCTCACAGGATACAGATATAGATAATTATAAAACTTTGTATAAATTAGAGAAGTGACAGTGCTGGTTATAGGAAACCTGTGGATCAATTCTTTACACTATTACATATAATTTGTGATATATACTAAGTATGAACTATATGAAGTGAAACCCAATTTATACAATAATTTAGAAATAATGAAGAGTTGTGGATGATTTTCCTAAAAATTTAAAACAACAATGTGTTTGTTTATTTATTTTTGTCTTTTTTCGTATCCAAAAGCGGAACAGTCTCGAGAACAAGGCAACATCGGATTTTGAAATTGGTATCATAGGTGCATCTACTAAAAATTTTGAATACATTCAAATCTCAGTGACCTCGACCTCAAAGTCAAGGTCAGATGTCAGGTTTTCTGATAATCTTGTGAATGCAATAACTCCAGAAAGAAGTCACCTAGCATTTTCAAACTGATACAATAGGTACATAGAATAGAATGCCTTTATTGTCACTATACAGTTGTATAATGAGATACAGAGCATCTCCTACTCAGTGTAAACATGCTGGGGGGGGGGGGGGTTACATCTACTGAAAATCTCAGACAAGGCCTACCACTTTGTGGCAGAGTTGCTGTCGTTCCTAGTTGCTTTTATGTTAGAAGCAACTAGCATGACCACACTGGAATGAGTGACCTGTTCTTTCACAAATATTTGGAGAAACAGTCTGAATACCTAGTTGCTTGATTTTATACACATGTGGCCATGGAAGTGACTGGAACACCTGAAATCAATAATTTTCATGGGTGAATAAGTAATTGGGTCAAAATAGCGTATCAGATAGGAATAAAAGTGGAAACTGTGCATCCATAGAGCAACAAACCAATGCCAAGCACCAAGGATTTACTTCTTGTCACAATATAGACTGGGAAAGGTCAAATGCTCTACACAATAAAGCTCTTGCTAGCCCCAATATCTTGAAATTTTTTTAGCATGTATCTTTTCCTTTCCATCCAAAGATATAAGACTCATATGAGACAAAAGGTGCATGCATCTCATTAATACAAGTAGGTGACTATATATTTTTGACAGTAGAACAGTTGACTTCCCATACACAGAGGAATCTACAGATATGCAGGTAAGCTTCATTATACTGTGTTGTGGGGTGTTTTTCTCTTTCAGTAGTCACACAGAGTTAACTCTCATTTACTAAGGGAAGCCTAATTATTGGACATTCTTTGTCTCTTGTTCAGTGTCTCTTGTTTTTACAGCAGTGGCAGATTTTAGTATCATCAAACTTTCCAGTCATACCCAGAACATCTCACAGCACTGAGTAGACTCACAAGACCCCTGGAGATCTATTACATCTACACCTAAAATTCTCCCTTTGTTTCCTTTCTGGGTTCCGGGTCCTCATCATGTGTCTGAAAATATTAATTGTCCATAACAGCAGTTTCAGGAGCTGTCTTCACCATAATTTCTTTAATATATGTAAACAAGTGAGCAGGCAGAGTCCCCATGGAGCATGGACAACACAGAGAAAAAAAACCAACCTTGGGTGGAAAAGAGCAATAAAAAGCAGTTACTGCTTATCAACGTCCTGTTACTACCTGTCAGGAAACTCAACAATGCTCCAGCCAGACAGAAAAAGATGCAGCTATCCAGCCAAAACCATCGCCACTGCTGTATAATGAATTACAAATTTATTAATTATAAACTGAAAAAACCCCAAAAGAACAAGACTAATGTCTTCTTATCAGAGTCAATCACAGAAGTCCACCTTTATACAGTATAGGTGATGAAAACCAGTCATGATGTCTTTGCTTATATCTTGGTGAATTCAGCTGGCTAAATCAACAAAGAGCAGTAGCACAGGTCAGATGGTCAGGGCTGAGCTGAGCAGCATGGAACTGAAAAGCTACCAGTCATGGTCCCCGTGCCTCTTCAGCTGACTCATGATGGCCACAGGTTTTGTTTTGTTTTTTGATCTCTCTCTCACTCCCTCCTGCTTGCCTGGGCGAAGCTCATTGTGGGCTCTCACTCTTGGCCCACACACCTTGAACCTCCCGTGTTCGTGCTCTGATCTCTCTACTAGAAAACTTCCTCTGTGTATTTAGCCTGTTGGATCTGATCATGCTCTCTGTGTATAGATTTTCCCAGAACTGGTGGTGGACCCTCCCCTGTGATCCCTGAGTTTGGCAGCTTTATTGGAAATTAGGTTGAAAGTTGCTGAAGAGGAATGTGTGACCAGAAGAGGGGCGGCGGTGATTGTGCTTAAGAGGAGAGCGTGTGTGTGGATTCCCTCCCCTCTTACCCCTGGACCCCAGCCCCACTCACTGTATATATTTATAGCACAGTGGTTTCACGTTTTGTAAATAAACTGTCACCTTTTGCTTGCCAAAACTTCGTCTGCACGCAAGTCCATCGGTTAGCAATGACACTACCAAGCTAAAACACTATAACTCAAACATGCACTCTTCCATAACGCTGCCTGTGTGCCTGGTCCTTTGTAGCTCAGCATGAAAGACCATTTGGCCATTTGACCGGAGTGCACAGGGCAGTGCTGTTATGCGCCATATTTTTTTTTCCTTTTTTGTTACTGTGGTAAAATGGATTATTGTCTGAAGGCCAAGAAAAATTCCCAACAGATTTGCTTTCCAGAGTGGAACTTTTGCTATACTGGTCCATTTGATTGTCATAGTTTATTTGGTCTTTATTATTTATTTTTAGTTTAAGTTATTATAATCAGAACTGGGCTCTGGGGTGAGAAAGCGAAATAATAAGAAAAGAGAAGTTGGGAAGAGTTAACAGAAGCAGAGAGAAAGAAAAATAGAGGAGAAGAGGGATAGAGGGAAAAGACACTGAAAATCAGCTTCACCGGCTGCTGAAAAAAGAAACAAGCAAAAGGAAAACAGCACATTAATGAAACTACAGCAACAACCAACATAAGCATAGATAACAGAAAATGATAAATACTGAATATTACTGAGCAGTACACAAGACTGACAACGCATGAAATATACGAACAGACACATATACAAATACTCAGCACTCGCCCAAAGTGGAGACAAACAGAAATGAACACTGTACACACACTCACTCCCCAAACATACTGTGTACCAAGGGCGTAGATTTGGCATGGACGGAAGGGACATGTCCCCACCAATATCAAGCAATTATTGAATTGTCCCCACCAATAATTTGATCTCTTCGAGTAAAGAAAAACAAACCCGATAGAAAGAAAAAAAACGATCTGTCAACGTCTCATTCACCCAGCGGTGCAGAAAGAGTTAAATTACGTTCTCTACTGGAGTCCTACCTCATGTGACAAATATGGCCAATGTGATTGGCTGTGCCTTTCAGGGAGCTCTGTTTAGTTTTAGCAGCGGCAAGCCTGCGCTGCGAGGACCTACAAGGAGGAGAGGAGGATGGCAGCAAAAAGGAAGAACCTGGATATAAGAAAGTATTTTTCAAAGAAACCTGTAAGTCACTTAAAGTCAAGTTCACTCATAAAATGTGTCCGTCATAATAACGTTACAGGCTATGCTAGGCTTTGGCCCACATCAGTCTAAAATTGTATGTAACCATGAATAACGTGTTTTGGAAACTAACTGCACAACATGCAGCACTATTAGTTCTCTCAGTCTCAGAGTAACATTTCTAATTTTGATTGAAACTGTCAGAGGAAACGGCAGCCTCGAGCAAGCCAGGATATTAGTTTACAGAGGCTATTAACATTATATGTCTAACATTAAAATGTTGGTGACACAATAATTTCATTGTCTTGTACTGACATATTCATAGGGTTAATTTTTGAGACAAAATATCATGAGGTAGTCATGATTTTGCAAATATTCCACCTTGTAGTGCAGTTTGCACAAATTGTTTTAAAAATGCACTCACCCTACAAACATTACTGATGAGTCAAGATGTGCACAAATTGACAGAAACACTGAAGCAGCTCCCCATTTTATTCTTATTGTCATGTATGTGCTATTTGTCAGGTGACAGAAGAACCAACACAAAGCTCAGAGAGTAATGGTGACACAAGATCACAGGTGAAATTGGATCATGACTTGGTGGTTCATTACTGTATTTGAAGCACATGTGTGACTGCATGTATTTGGAATGTCTCACTGTTATTTATCAGGTGACAGAGGCAGCTCTGCCATGTTGTAGCTCAGACAGAGGTGAAGAGGCGAGGTCACAGGTGACTGACTGATGTTTTGGTGCTATAGATTAACGAGAGGAGAAGGCATGTGTTTGGCTGCTTCACATAGTGGACATTGAGTTGTTGTGTGGGGCACCAGTAGTCCATGTCTGTTGCTGTAACAGTAGTTCATGTTTAGAATAAAAAATCCCAGCTCACTGATTTGATCAGGGCAATAGTGCCTAAAATGTTGCATAATTTTGCTGAGAGATCTTTTACTTTGTGGTAATCTTAGATGAGTAGTTTTATGGACAAAAACCACCAGGTCATTCAGTCTTCCCTTAGTGCTAATGTATAAGAGATGTTGGTGTGATGTTGGTATAACTGAAGTTAAGTCATTATGCAAATGTACTGTTTATAAGATTGGGGAAACCTGCAGTCAGCTGAGACTGAAGAAGTCACTTGGATGAGTGACGAAACGTTTCTCCCAAAAAACGCTACGTCCAGATGAACAGAATCAGCTTTTGGAAAATTAATTACCTGGATGATTGAGCATGCATCAAGACGATATAACTGAAGTAATGTTGTTAAGTCCTTAAAGTCAAATTCTTTTATTGTCATGATTGTATTTGAAAATATATTTATTTTTGTATGATACCTGATTTATATGGAATATGGTTGAAGTAAACTAAAGTCTAAAATACTTAGTCATTTGTTTAATAGTAATTTAACATTATATAATTCACATATAAAACTATGAATTGTAATTTTAAATGGTTTAAAAGCATGTAGAATAGCATATGTAGGCAAGTATATTTCTCCTTTTTTTAATCAAGAAGCAAAGACAAAAAGGAAAAAAAAAAAAAAAGAAACTGGGCAGGGTTGAATCAACCGTCCCCACCAATGCCAAAACCAAATCTACGCCCTTGCTGTGTACCCTCAGGTCCAGGTACTATCACCCCCAGAGGGGCAATCCACCCCCACACCCAGGAAATATTGCCCTTTTCCCAGGGGTGGAGAGACAAGCAGACAGCCCCTGGTCCAGCAGCAGCAGGGAGGCCCAGCATTCCAGATTCCGACCAGACGGCCAACTCCTCCTCCCAGGGAGGAGGAATAGAGGTGTGAAAACCCAATACCTCTCTTCGCCTGCCATATGTGGTGTTGTCGCAAACACAGGAGTGGCATGGTGCTTTCGCCCAGAAAAATACAAAATGCAGTTTGAGAACAGGAGCTTTCATGAAAGCTCAAGCAATTTTGAACAAAGGTCCTTGAACCCATTTCTCTTTACCCAGCTAAATTGCAAAACATCACAGGAGACAGTTTAAATTTCTCATAGATTCTGTATTGTGGCCATTGTGACTTTCTTACATAAAATGTAACAATTGAAAGACATGTCACAGAATATAAATCTTATTATAAATATACAATTATATAAAGAAGAAAAGTGCCAGTGCTGTGTTGGGGGGAGACGTGTAGATCTACTATTTACACTGTTATTATACCAACAACATATAATTTACAAGCATTTGGAAATTATAAAAAAGAGCTGTTGTTTCTATATATCTTTTCATGTTTAGTCTTTTTTCTAAATGAAAGAATAACAGTTAACAGAAATGTGGGCAGAGACACGCTTACAAGCAGGAAGGTCTCTGTAGGGTCTTTATCTTAACATTACAATATAACGTACCTTGAGATGACTGTTAGTGTGTTTTAGTTTCATATAAATAAAACTGAATTGAACAGCATAAACTACCAATCCTCTAAGATACAGAAGCACCTATATATTTTGTCCCTGTATCCTTAAGTCAGATTTTGTATTTATGATTCAATTAACAGGCTGCATTAAAGAAGTCTGTGTCATTTTGTTCATTTCAGGGTACCAAATCAAATCCATAACAAATCTATTCTTTCTCAATTAAATAATAATAAATAAAGAGTTGCAGTAAAAGAGATCATTTTCTGCTTGCCATTCATATGGAATAGCACAGATGCTATTGCTGGCTTGATAGAAGCCATAATAGCAGCATCAGGGGGAAAACAGTGCTGGAATTAATCTTGTGGCATACTCCACATGAAGCTGAAGTTGCAGTAGATGTAGTAGTTGGCACAACAGTTGTAGTTGTTGGTACAACAGTTGTAGTAGTTGGTACAACAGTTGTAGTTGTTGGTAGAACAGTTGTAGTAGTTGGTACAACAGTTGTAGTTGTTGGCACAACAGTTGTAGTAGTTGATGCAGCAGCTGTGGTAGAAAAAATTCACAAAACATTTTTAACCAAGTCACTCTAAAACATTTGAGACTTTTTGATCAAACATCATGAAATGTTACTTACGTGTGTCACTGACTTTGATGGAGGCCAATTCAATGTCAAAGTTTGTAACGTTTGGGGCTGTACTGATCAAAACATTTCTAATGTCAGTGTTGTTTGGTGCAGATGAGTTTACAAACTGAAGTTCCATGTTGTTTATGACTGATCCTTGACTGTAAATGCAGAGACAAAAATTACCGTTTAGAATATTTAGGGCTTTAGGTGAGTGCTCTTAATGTTATATGTCAAAATACTGAAATTACCTGAAGCTCAGAACATTCAAGGCAACAAATGATGAACCGAATGCGTTTTTGTAAACAGGTTCTAGCTGAGGACACAAAGGAGATTTAATTTCATTTCATTTCATTTTGTTACACACATTAAAACTATGTTTCTATTATATGTGACAAATTGTACAGTAAAATATGACAGGAGACTAATGAGCAACTGACCCCTACAGCGAGTAGCTATAGTGGCTCAGTCCAAAGATTGGCTTGCTATATTAATTTGACACTCTACCTGTTGCCCAATAGTTTAACATGTCTCCTTAGAGCAGAGATAGGCAATTCATATTTCACAAGGAGCCACATGAGAATATAGATTCAAACCCAAGACTGTCCTGCTGTGAGGCAGCAGTGATAACTACCATGCCATTGTGCTGCCCTTTCCAAATAAACATTGAAAACAAAATATTTTGTTGGAAAAAAAATTCACAGATTTTAAATTTAAGTAGTTTAATAACTTCATTGGGTTTTTAAGTGTTTTAGCCATCTTCTAGTGAGAAAAATGTATTGTGTTTTGTCTTGAATAAGTGCTGTAAAGTTAGGTTGAGTGCCTCAGGTGGAAATGTGAAAGACAGTTGACAAGAGAGTGAAAAAAGAGAATCTGTATCTGGATTTCTTTAACTACATCACTGAGAATGTTTGTTCAAATATGATGGTAGATTCAGTGAGAACCAATGTTTTAATAGCTTTTCTGCTTTTAGAGAAGAATAAAAATCCATCAATAATACTGACTTCAAGAGCTCTGCCAGCAGTAAAACAGACTGCAGTTCAATAAATCAATGAGCTGAACATTACTGGATGAATAAAAGTTGATTTAAAAAAAGGTACTGTTACTTTTAGAGCTTTGCTAGGCTCCCCACTTGACTGGTTATGATCCTTAAACACTGCATTCTTTCTAATTTCCAAAATCAACGCACACATCTTTTCCTCTTAATTCAGTGAGAAATGCTTAGAACTCCACATAAAACCCGCCAAAGAACTTCACATTCTGTATCAACTTTTAAAAAATGGCTATTAAGATTTTTAAGAAAGGGAAAGACTTACCTGTCTCTTTATTAATGAAGATCGATTCTTAAAAGCTTCAGATGATGAATCCAACAAGTCCTTTGTAAAAGTGCTCTGAATGGATCTGAAAACAACAAATCTAGTTGCCAGGGATCTGGCGGTTGTGGCTACAGATGTGGTTGTTGTTGCTGTTGTTGTACTTATTGAACTGAGAGTGGAAGTTGTTGAAGCTGCTGTGATAGTTATTGGAGCAATTGTGGTAAGAGCTGGACCTGTTGTCGTGGTTGGTGTAGCAGCTGTATTAGTTGCAGATGAGATTATTATTGGAGTTGCAGTGGTGATTGTTTGAGCAGATGATGTTGTTGCAGATGTTCTGGTGGTTGTTGTAGCAGTTGTATTTGTGGAAGCAGCAGGGGTTGTAGTTGTTGCAGAAGCACCTGCTGTGGTCGTTGTTTGAGCTGATGTAGTAGTTGTAGGAGCTGATGATATTGTTGTGGAAAGTGCTATGGTGGTTGTTGGACCAGCTGTTGTAGTTATTGTAGCTGATGTTGTAGTAGTTGCAGTTGCTGCGGTGGTTGTTGGAGCTGATGTTGTCGATGCTGTAGCTGGTGTGGTAGCAGTTGTAGCTACTGTAGTGGTTTGAGCTGCTGTAGGAGGTGTTGGTGCTGCTGTCATGGTAGTTGTTGAAGCTGATGTTGTGGTAGTTGCAGATGCTGTGGTGGTGTTTACAGCTGATGTTGTCGATGGTGTACCTGGCGTGGTAGCAGTTGTAGCTGCTGTAGTGGTTTGAGCTGCTGTAGTAGTTGTTAAAGCTGATGTTGTAGTAGTTGCAGCTGCTGTGGTGGTTGTTGTAGCTGGTGTTGCAGTAGTTGCAGCGGCTGTGGTGGTTGTTGGAGCTGATGTTGTCGATGTTGTAACTGGTGTGGTAGCAGTTGTAGCTGCTGTTGTAGTTGTTTGAGCTGCTGTAGTAGTTGTTGGAGCTGATATTGTAGTAGTTGCAGCTGCTGCGGTGGTTGTTACATCTGATGTTGTTGATGTTGTACCTGGTGTGGTAGCAGTTGTAGCTGCTGTAGTGGTTTGAGCTGCTGTAGCAGTTGTTGGTGCCGCTGTGGTACTTGTTGTAGCTGCTGTAGTGGTTGTTGTAGCTGGTGTTGCAGTAGTTTCAGATGCTGTGGTGGTTGTTGGAGCTGATGTTGTCAATGTTGTACCTGGCGTGGTAACGGTTGTAGCTGCTGTAGTGGTTTGAGCTGCTGTAGTAGTTGTTGGAATTGATGTTGTGGTAGTTTCAGCTGCTGCGGTGGTTGTTACATCTAATGTTGTCGATGTTGTAACTGGTGTGGTAGCAGTTGTAGCTGCTGTAGTGGTTTGAGCTGCTGTAGTAGTTGTTAGAGCTGCTGTTGTAGTAGTTTCAGATGTTGCGGTGGTTGTTACATCTAATGTTGTCGATGTTGTACCTGGCGTGGTAACGGTTGTAGCTGCTGTAGTGGTTTGAGCTGCTGTAGTAGTTGTTAGAGCTGCTGTTGTAGTAGTTGCAGCTGCTGTGGTGGTTGTTACATCTGATGTTGTCAATGTTGTACCTGGTATGGTAACGGTTGTAGCTGCTGTAGTGGTTTGAGCTGCTGTAGTAGTTGTTGGAACTGATGTTGTAGTAGTTTCAGCAGCTGTGGTGGTTGTTACATCTGATGTTGTCAATGTTGTACCTGGCGTGGCAGCAGTTGTAGCTGCTGTAGTGGTTTGAGCTGCTGTAGTAGTTGTTAGAGCTGATGTTGTAGTAGTTTCAGATGCTGTGGTGGTTGTTGTAGCTGGTGTTGCAGTAGTTCCAGCGGCTGTGGTGGTTGTTACAGTTGATGTTGTCGATGTTGTACCTGGCGTGGTAGCAGTTGTAGCTGCTGTAGTGGTTTGAGCTGCTGTAGTAGTTGCTAGAGCTGCTGTGGTTGTGTTTGTAGCTGCTGTTGTAGTTGTTGGTGCCGCTGTGGTAGTTGTTGGAGCTGATGTTGTAGTAGTTTCAGATGCTGTGGTGGTTGTTACATCTGATGTTGTCAATGTTGTACCTGGTGTGGTAGCAGTTGTAGCTGCTGTAGTGGTTTGAGCTGCTGTAGTAGTTGTTAGAGCTGCTGTTGTAGTAGTTTCAGATGCTGTGGTGGTTGTTGTAGCTGGTGTTGTAGTAGTTCCAGATGCTGTGGTGGTTGTTACAGTTGATGTTGTCGATGTTGTACCTGGCGTGGTAGCAGTTGTAGCTGCTGTAGTGGTTTGAGTTGCTGTTGTAGTTGTTAGAGCTGCTGTAGTTGTTGTTGTAGCTGCTGTAGTGGTAGTTGTTAGAGCTGCTGTGGTTGTTGTTGTAGCTGCTGTTGTAGTTGTTGGTGCCGCTGTGGTAGTTGTTGGAGCTGATACTGTCGTCGTTGGTGCTGCAGTTGTTTGAGTTGCTGTAGTAGTTGTTAGTTCTGATGTTGGAGTAGTTGTAGCTGTTGTGGTGGTTGTGTTTTCACCCATCGTTATTGGAGTTTGCATTACTGTGATTTTTAAATAACATTATAGACAATGATCATTATGTATACATAGATGTAGCATGTAGTTAAGGTTTTTGAAATGTAAACATATAAAATAAATATTAATATGATGTTGTTACGACAAACATAAACCATATGAATCTCTACCGTCCATCTCTACCTTAAAACAAGTTCAGTGTCATCAATCCAATGCTCCAACAGTTTACCCAATTTTTTCAGCTTTTTATGTTTTTGATATAAATTGCAATTAATCTAAAATGATCTCCCCCAAATTATTTTGTTTTCCATATGTGCTTATAATCCTTTAGGTTTTGTTAAAAAGACATTGCATTCATCTATATATTTAATAAAATTTAATAAAACTGTTTGTCCTTTGAGTCTTTCTTTTATATGTAATTGTTTGCTACCCATGTGTGTCTGAAATGGCATGATTAGCCAGTATTTAAGCTTGCTGTTTTTTTTCTTGCTTTTTAGCTCAATTTTTCAATGTTTGTTCCCTTTTTTCTGAGTGGTTGTTTTATATGCAGCAGATTAAAAAAAGATTCATAAAGAAGAAAATAAATGAGGAAAACTTAATAAAGGGAAGTTTGGGTGAACTTTTAAGGATCATATCCCCATGTGACACACATGGCTGTCAAAAATGAATTATAGCATTTGAAAGGTCTCACTTCTATTCACATTGTGATAGAGGTCAGTCTTTACCTGTTTATCCTTCTGTGTCAAACAGTCTTCTAATATAATTATTTTTGACAATGACAATGATATTATTTCTCATGTTATAAATATTTGTATTCTCATTCTAGTTATGAGGGCTCAAATATTGGACAAGAATATCATTTATTAACAAGTGCAAAATTCCAGCCTAATCTTTTCATTTCAAGTTCTGGTAAGTCCAATAGTTTCAAAGGTCATTTTTGCATTGTTTCTTTGAATATGTTAAGGCTGTATAAAAGCTGATTATGATATGACCTTTTAACCTTTTTCAGAAGTGAATGATTTTAAATGGAATGCCCCATGTGTGCTGTGAGATTGATTATGAGAAATATTTATCTTGAGTCTCGCTGTTACAAATATTAAATGAATGTAAGACATCATTGGATATGGTTGTTTGACTAAAGTGTAGGATACAAGATTTCAGTCTAAAAAGGGAAATTGTGCATTTAAACTAAAAACATGAGATTTGCAAGAAAACCTGATGAGATGGAATTTTTAAAACATTTTTCCCGGCTTCAATGAGTAAAAATCTATAAGAAACACTCTAAAAATCTTATGCAGTTTTTCAGTTGCAGACCTGTGTAAACACATGCTTCACAGCTAAGAGAGAAAGATTCAGAGAGAAACTACAGTTTTTTTTCTTTAAAGCAAAAACTGTCAAAAGGCATGTAAATCGCCCTCATCTCAGCTATACCAAACCCCAAAATTTACTAAACCCACTTTTTGAAGACATCTTACTAAGTAGAACTTACCTAGATTTAGTTAATGCACTCAAGTGCCTAACCATAAAAAGTACTATAAAAAAGTACTATAAAATTCAACTTTAATGCAGTCTACATGTTGTCTGTAGCAATTATTTATGAGGTATGCCTTGTTGTGATAAGGCAGTTCATAATTCTTTCTGTTTTATTCTTTTATTTATCTTATCTACAATAAGTTTAGCACCACTTAGCTCACCTGTTAGAAGCAAGAACGTTGATATTATCAGTCCAACGCCCATTGTTTAATCAGTTAAATCTGTAAAAGACACACATGTCAAGTCTATATGTATTAAAAAGACAAAAAACAAAACACTAGTTAAGAAGTAAAATAGAATTTCACAAAAATGCAACTCTTTTTATTATATACTGTACTCATCATTTTACATCTTAATGAAAAAATATGAATCCAAATTTTTAAACAATATAGATAAAATAATTACTTTGTTTAACAAGCTAAAATACAAAATAGTCATATTAACAGTAAATACAATGTATGTTTCGTTGCACTTACCAAAACTGAGATCAGATGAAAAATGTATCAATTCTCCTTTTATTCTTCTGAATATGCTTCCCAAATTTCTTTTGTCTTACAACAGTGCAATTCACAACTCTTTGCTCTTTAACTCTTTTAATCATATGTTCACACCTCTCGTGGCCTTATATATTTCAGAAGCATGAGGGCTAATGACGTATGTGAGAGATGATAGACGAGGTTGTGACATCTTGATGATGAAGAATGTTACGTCACAGGATTCACAAGTTTCTCAACTGTCATCCTTACAGTTTCTTGCCTCAGGATAACAGCCTCTCCCTTTTTTTTCCTTGAGACATAAGTTACTCATTGATTTAATGGCAGACAAACAAATAGATTTCTACTGAGGTAAAAAGGAGTTGCTGGAAAAACAGCATATGTAACATGATCAAAACCATTTTTCTACGTGACTGTAAAGTTACGAAGTCAGTACCATCTAGTGCAAAATTACAATATGTAACAAATGGGACATCTGGGACACAAAAGAATTAAAAGGTATATGTAAAAGCAGAATAAGATCCAGCTCAGTATTTACTGGGGCTGCCAACTCTGAACAAATTTCCAGATAAAAGCAAATATAAACTATGTAAATTATTGTTCTTGGCAAGAAAATGTATTCTTTTTAATTGGATCAATGAAAAACCAACAACAATAACTCAGTGTAACAAAGAAATCTTTAGAGTCTTACCAGTGGAAAGACTGAGTGCAAAACTAGGAGGTAATGACGATATCTTTTGGGATATATGGCACCCTCTAATGGATTACTTATCTGATGATCTGAGGGAAATTCTAGTGAGAGGGGCAGCTCCACTCCAATTGCAGGTTGGGTTTGTCAGGACAAATGTGTAAATGGGTGGTAGACCCAATTATTTACCATACTGTATTAGTTTTCCTTTGTCTCAGACTGCTTATTGTGTTGTTTCTTGTTTTGGGGTTTTTTTCTTCTTCTTTTTCTTTGTTGTTGTTGTTGTTGTTGTGGTTGTTGTATCAAAAAATCCAAATAAAGAGATAAATAATAAATGGGACATCTGTGTACTTTGCTTTCAATCTATATAGTGAAAAATACTGGTAAGTGGTAAATGGTCTGTATTTGTATAACGCTTTACTTAGTCCCTAGCACCCCAAAGCGCTTTACACAACATTCAGTCATCCACACATTTACACACTGGTGATGGCAAGCTACATTGTAGCCACAGCTGCCCTGGGCCGCACTGACAGAGGCGAGGCTGCCAGACACTGGCGCCACTGGGCCCTCTGACCACCACCAGTAAGCAACGGGTGAAGTGTCTTGCCCAAGGACACAACGACCGAGACTGTCGGAGCTGGGGCTTGAACCGGCAACCTTCCGATTGCAGGACGAACTGCCAGCTCTTGAGCCACGATTGCCATATTGAATGTTCGTATTTCCGTTCTAAAATTGTTTGTAGTAATGTATAAGAACTATTTCTTTAAAAAGTTGGCTCAGCAATACATTTTCTACCACACTGCTTTTATTCATTTGATATCACGTCTCTGCTTACTGCATTGATCTGAGTACCATTGAACATGAAGTTTTAGTATAATTTGAATCCTCTTATGTTATTGGTTGAGTTATGTTCACTTTTTTTCTGAGCCAAGAGAAGGAAGCTTTGCAAAAGCTCATCATCCCTCTTTTCCAGATCTGCTTAACAATAAGAAATGATGATATATTCATACGTAACTGTTCTCTGATATTTATTCAATTAGAATGTAACTGAAGAACAAAGAAAGAAAGAACAAGAAATAAGAATACTCGTCCAGCTTAACATATAGTTTCTCAATTACCCACGTTTTTTTTTAAGTTTCATTATGTCCAGTTGCTCTTTTAAAGTCTGCTTTTGACTAACAGAATAATTTAGATGGGATGTCTTATTAGATTTGACATTTAGAGGAGAGCTCGTCAAACCAGAATTTTCAGAATTTACCTCTCCATTAATGCCCTCACATCAAGAGAAAATATGTTAAACAAGCTTTGCCGTGCGACTGTGTGGTGGGAAAAGAGGGTGTGATACTAATAGAATAGTTCTTTAATGATAGTGAATACAAAAACAGAGAGAAGGACTAACATAAAGACTGACAACGTGACGAGGAAACTGAGGCAAACTGAGGACTTAAATATAGAGAATAACGAGAGGAGGGGCAGCAGGGGGAATATGGATGTACTCTTCACAGAGAGGGAACCTGTACTCCCTACATGCCTCTTAAAGTTGCTAAGTTAAAGTTGCTGAGTCTCTCTGCCAGAACTATATTCTTGATTTGTGGTGTTATAATTTAATTAAATTTGAGTTATCAAACCGAATTATGTAGGTTTGAATCCACCAGGGAATGAACAAATTAAGAGATCACCGTTTAAAGCTCACATGAACAACCTAACAATAAGGCTCAGGTTTGATTTAATAGCAAACACAAAGAAAGACAAGAAATGTACAAATGAAGAGATCACTGATCTCTTAGCTCACATAAACTACCTAACAATAAGGTTAAGAATTGTTTTAATAGCAAAACACTTTAACAAACAGAAAGAAAGGCCTTTTGTCTGGATCATCCTTTATTAATAGGCACTATTTAGCTATGAATGATGTTTGAAATCTAGTATGTTATGTAAGCTGCTATTGTTACATTTGATATCTGTACAACAGAGGGACATGTGCGTCATTTTCATTGCTATTTAGAAACAAGGTGTGGCTCTTTCGTGTGACATGACTTCATACTCATGAAAAATCATGAGCTCGAATGGCATCCACTGCACTGTTTTCACACCATTTCTGATCAACTCTGATTAAACAATGACCTTTTAGTGTGTTACTTCTAGACAGCTGACATATATTGTTAGATGTAACAAAATTTTATAGATGGACACCAATGAAATGTATTCATTTTTATTTACCAGTCTTGTAGGTTGTGTCTGTAGAGTTATTCTACAAGGAAACATGGAAGTTTTTTGTTCATTAGAAATATAGTTACAGTTACAATTAGCATTTGATACACTTTACTAATTAATTCCACTTAACTGCTTGCATGGAAAACAGAGTGAGTCTTTTAGTCAAAGCACAGTATTTCAGAGCATATGGAAGAAAAGTAAATCTGGAGACAAACATCCGTTTGAACATAAAGACAATATCTCTAAGTTTACATTTTTGCAGCAGCACAGTAATCGCAAATATTTATTCTGAATCTTATCTAATGTAATAATTTTCCATTAACAAAACAACGAAAGAATTATTGTAAAATATTAAAAATATGACAGAAAATTTCAACATTTCTGTAAGTAAATAAATATTGATTATTGTTGAACATTTTTGTTATGATCTGAGTGCAGGCAGGCAGGAAAGGACCCAAATGCAGACTCAGACACGGAGTTGAAACGTAAACTCAAAAGCGGAGCTTTATTGCTGGAAACGAGAAAGACGTAAACTTGAATACAAAAATAAACTAGACAGGGTTGGCAGGTAGAACACACAGACAGATATGAGTGAGATCACAACACTGACTTAGGCTACATTCACACAGCAGGCGAAAGCGCATCAAATCCGACTTTTTTGACCCTATGCGACCCATATCCGATCATGGTACAACAGTGTGAACAGCACAAATCCGATATTTTCAAACCCGACCCGGGTCACTTTCGTATGTGGTACTGAATGCAATACATTACTGATGTTTTAGAAAGCGACTGCTGTTTGAATGGTCATGTCAAATTAAATCCGTCTTTTACGTAACTGACACAAGACAGACGCCAATTATCAGCGCCGGAGAAGCGCCTGAGAAGACATCGTGAATGCTTCCTGGCCATCCAGTGTCGATGTTAGTGAAACTGTTGGGAAGACAGCGTTGGAGAAATGTAAACATTTTATTTGTACTGTATAATCTGCAGATTCTGACAGAAATCTGCAACTATCCTCTGAAGCACCGCTCCTCTCTAAAACAGCAATAAGGATAATTATTAGGCCATATGTAAATAACACAATAACTTTATAACTTAAAGCAAAATTGGGAAACGTAAAGTCTGAAGCAAGTCTTTATGTTAAGGGCCATCAGTCAAACAATACTGTTTGGTCTGGGTCTAAACAGAGCGTGTAGTGTGTGACGTCTTCTTTCGCGCATGCGGGCCTCTTTGAGGGTTCACACTAGAGCGCGTTTGCTATCACATTTTATTTGTAGTGTGAACAAGTAGACAAAAAAAATCAGATTTGATCAAAAAATCGGAATCGAGCATTAAGACCTGCAGTGTGAACGTAGCCAAAGAGAAACACGGGGCTTAAATACACTGAGGGATAACGAGGGAAATGAGACACAGCAGGACAGCACAGCTGGGAGTAATTAGGCAGGATGAGATAAGGGAAGCAAAACTAGAAACACTGACATGAGACACGGACATTCAAAGTAAAACAGGAAACACACTGACTGAACTCTAGACACGCAAATAGACAGAACATGTAGACCTCAAACGTGGGACAGAATGGCACAGAGCAGACACAACATTAAACACAGGGAAGCTATATAAAAAAAAATAAGAATTAAAACCTTAACAGCCATAACCAAACCTAGGGTAATAATAAAATAATCAAAACAGCACAACAAAGGACTCAGAACATAAACCATGATATAAAATACCAAAACACAAGAGACCCAAAATGCTGGGTCACAAAGACCCAGAACTGTGACGATTAACAGTGGTAACAGAAACAGAAATATAAAGGTCATTATCTGCGTCAATGTACATGCCACTGAGGCCGCATTCCCCGGGTGCTTTTCAAAGTGGTTTCAGTGAAAGACTGATAATGGAACAGGACGCTTCCATCAGTACATATCTTTCTAAGAAGAAAAATGCATGAGGAATGTCAAGCACAACAACACATTTTCATTCTTGCTAATGTGCAAATGTTTGGATCAAAACATAAAGAAAAGTAAGCATCTAAGTTCACTTTTTGTTCACTGACTCGAGAAAAATGTATTCATTGTATCTGTATGTGAAAAACCTTATAGCAATGAACTCATCCAGACTAGCCCAAGACACTTTAAGCTGCATGGAGCAGGTAACAACTGTGACTGGCACATCGTGCTATTGCAAAGCTAATGGAGATCTTAATAGACTAAAGCAAGTATCAGCTCATCTATCATTTTGAAACTACACTATATTGCCAAAAGTACTCGCATTCTCCTTCGCTCACCTATAAACTTTAGTGACATCCTATTTTTAATCCATAGAATATAATACGCTCTCAGTCCACCCTTTGCAGCTATAACAGCTTCAACTCTTCTGGG
Organism: Oreochromis niloticus; assembly: GCF_001858045.2. NCBI lineage: Eukaryota > Metazoa > Chordata > Actinopteri > Cichliformes > Cichlidae > Oreochromis > Oreochromis niloticus. Next base: position 14,879,240 of record NC_031967.2, on the reverse strand, counting down.
AAAGCTTTCCAGAAGGTTTAGAAGTACGTTTAAAATAGAATTAAATAGCCCTTTATTGTTATTGTATATGTACAAAGAATTTGTAGGTGCTGCACACCAACTGTGCTGGAACAAAATATAAAGAGTAGACAAAAGGAACAAATAGCTAAAAGGAGAAATATATACAAAAACAATAAAAGGGCACACATTGTAGACAGAGATCCAGACTCCAGACACATAAACTTGGTGGCGGAGCAACATACACATGACAGACAAACAGGACAGGGCTGAGGGAGAGAGAGAGAGAGAGCAAGAGAGGACGCTGAAGCCAGAGCACAAAGATGAAGACTATGACAGACATGATTAGAAACTAAACTATACCAACAGAGACAAGGATCACAACAATGATAAGTAAACAAGATTCAAAAGTCCGCAAACGGAAAACACTGGGTCAACGACCCAGAACCACAGCATTTAGAAACAAAACAATTTGTTTTCAGAACAGGTAAACAGAAGAAAGCAACATTAAAAAAATGAACAATATCATCAAATTATGAACCTTTTTGAACTAATCTTTATATGTAAGTCTTTTTTCAGTCATGAATTTTCAGTATTCAAGCAATTTGTTTCCAAAACAGGTGAAAAAAACAATGAGACAAAAAGAAAAAAATTACTGTTAATATTAAAAATATGATTGACAATCTAATGCTAACAGTATTATTTAATAATACATAACAATTTCTGTGGTAACAGAAACATAAAAGTCATGATATTAAAGGTCATTGTCTTAGTCAATAGACGTCACTGATGCCACATTCTCAGACTGTTTTAGTAAAAGGTTAATAATAGAACAGAAAGCCTCTATCAGTATCTGAATAGCTTTTGTGTGTCTGTACCGGAAAATGTACAAGGTGTGTCCTTCACACATTACGCATGTTTTGAAGATCATCAAAGGGAAAAAGTCATACAAGTCTATAATTGTTGGTGTGATTAGAATTGTACCATACTAATACTGCACTATTCTACCTGCAGAAATAACAACAAAAGCTGTGAAAATGAACTAAACTTTTTCAGTGTGTTTGCTGCATACTACCCCAAATCAAATGTTGACAGACACTGTACTTTGATAGTCTGAGATGTCTTATATAAAACCAAAATGTTTCACATACGATATACAAACATACCTTAAAACAGAAACAGTCTTGTTTAGAGCAGCTTCCTCTCTGGGCAGTATTTACTTTTTGTGTCATTAGCAAGTGAGCCAGCTTTAAGAGCCAGCTTTAAGAAGCACTGACTCCTGTCAGGAAAGGGCCCGCGTTCACCTCTTCTAAGAATCCATGCAGCTAGGGCCAAGATTTGATTTTAATGTGCACACACAGATGCTATGAAGACAGCGATTATAGGCCAGGTATCGAGATAGACCAGAGAGATGGGGAGCTGTATTTAAATGCTGTCAGAACAGGGTCAACAACAAACTTCCACCTAAATCTAAGAAACACTCACCAGTACATGCAGCTGGAGGAGAGCTTGATGTCTTCCCTCCACCTGTCATCCACTGACTGGGGATGGGGATCGAGTATGAGTTCTTGTAGAGAACCAATCCCCACAACTCCATTTCCATGAGATTGCTAGTCTGCTTGCCTATTGATCCCTCTTATCATCTCCAGTTGTACATGCACTACGATCAGCTGATTTTAGTTAGTTAGTTGAAAAATAGTGGCTACTTTCTACAGTGTGGATATGGACATTTTACTTTTATTTTTATTGCACAAAAGAATGTGTGCATGATGTTAAAGTGGAAACTGCTTGCATGACAGAAACAGCTGCATTACTCTGCTAACATGACTTCTGCTCTTTGTAAGCATCTGGACTGTTAGCATGCTAATGCTAAGCTAGCCAAGAACCCAGAGGGAAAGCTGAGTGATTGCTGTTTCCAGGCCAGGAGCCACACCCTGAACTTAAAGGATGAGCAGTCAGGCTGCAGCTTCCATTTCTACCTGTGCATGTTTCTATATTAGAATCACAGTGGATATCCGTTAAATTGTGCGTTGGTAGCTTTACGTTCATACCTAAATACACAGAGAAAGATCATACTTGTGTCCTCACTAGGATACAACATGCACAAGCCTTTGATCACGCAGCATGCAGATAATTTTCACAAATTTAATGTCTTTGATATGCAGCTTATGGATTTTATATGAGCCTTTTATAGGATTATATTTACTTAATATACATACAAACTTATCGGAGAAATTGCTATTTTCTTAAGTCAACTCTGGTTGTTCATCGTCAGTTCTAAAAACGGATGCAATGAGTATGTTTTAAGAATGTATTAATGTTTTATGCTAGAAGAAAGAGGAAAATGTGGAGGTGTTTGAGTGATTCAGACTATGCAGCCCACCAAAACTAAATTTGAGAGGTAGTGCCTACAGCATTTTCTTGGAGGACCTGAAAAAGAAAGCTGCAAGTAAAACTGATCAAAGACTAAATACCAGGAAATGCATTTGAAGACCTTTTACATTGTTGCATTTGGAATTGCACATCACAGTTAACAAAAAGAAAGGGTTTTTTGTTGAAATTCAGATAAGAATGAGACACGTGTTTTTTAAGGTCAGCATTTAGACTGAGCCGTTTCAATCTAAGGCATAAAGTGAAATTAAAAAAGGGAGGAGTAGTTTAATTACTTATTACATTTGTAGTGGGGATTTGAATGCACTTTTTGTTAACTGTAGAGGTTATTGTTCACATGTCAGTCAGTATGTCTGTACACAAATCTTTCAGAGAAGGAACAAATTGACAACAAAAAAAACCCAAAAGAGGATATTTTGACTCTTACTTCACACAAGTTGTACACACAGGTGAATCACTATTAAAGCAGCACATCTCTCATCGTCCTGGGTCTTTGACCCAGTGTTTTAAGTTTATTTTGATTCTTTTGTTTGCATGATGAAAATGATTTAAGTTCAAGCTTTGTATGTTTTATGTTTGAGTTTAGTTTAGTTTTGAGTTATCCTTGGTGTCTATGAGTTTTTTGTATTTCTGGTTAATGGCTTCTTGTCTATTAGGCAACTTTTGTGTCTTTGTCATGTCCCTGTGTCTCCTGTGAGAATGAGACAGTCTCTGTGTTTATTTATGATTTTCCCCAGTCATGTTTGTGTTTATTCCTTCTCTTTGTCATGTTTGTTTTACTTTGTTCATGTCTGCCTCTGTTACTTTCTCTCATGTCTCTATCTGTCTCTAGCACTTTGCCTCGCTCTGTCTTTCATCTCTGTCATGTCTGTCTACCATGTGTGCTATTGTCTTCCCACGTCAAGTTGTATGTCTTAGTCTGCGTCTCCATGAGTTCCTGTCTTATTTTGATAGTCCTAATTTGTTCCAGCTATGTTTCTGTGCTGTTTCCACTCTCCGAATCACTGTCTGTGTATTTATTGTGTTAGTTCCCCTTTGTCCCTTGTTGGAATGTCAGTTCACCTCCCTTCATGTGTCTTGTCCATGCCACAGGTTTCCTATTCAATGTTCTCAGTGATTAGTTTTGCTCAGTTTAGTTAGTAAAGTTTGATTCTCATTTTGCCTTTTGTTTAATATTCTTGTTTGTTTTTTCTCCAGGATAAATAATCGACTTACTTTTTGCTAAGTCCAGTCCTGTCTCTACACATCATGAATCAGGAAGTAAACGCTGACAGTAAGTTTAGGTACTTAACACTGACCGTAAATCTTCATTATGAGATTAGTCTGAGATTATATTTAGCTTCTTTGACGTTAGTTGAGGGTGTGAACACTGCAATTCTCTTGTGATGGGAAGCAGTAACAATGATTAATGAGTAAAACTTGAGGAACATGACATGCATCTGTTTAAAGAGAAATCTATGAATAGATATGTGTATGTATTCTTGTGCATGCATATGTGTGTCTCGTTGTTTTGATTTATAGTAAATGAGTATGTGTGTTTGCAAACCTTTAAAGGAGCGTACGGTCGCTGCCACGAAATAAAGCATCACCATTCTCTGAGTTTCACCTCGTGTTTGATGCCATGTTTTCTGCTGCTCATACTAATAATTAATTTGAATAATAATTTAATGTGCAGCCTAACACTTCTCCAAATCAGCTCCTTAGTGTTTTACTGGACCATATAAAATATTGCTGACCTGTGGAAAAGATAACTTTTTTCTGATATTCTAATCATTAATAAACATGAAAACAATATAAATACAATTTTATTACAAAAATTGTATTTAAATTAATCCAAATTAGCAAAAATAATGTTACTAAAGCATTGAAAGAAAAATGGTCTAGTACACTTGTACCCCCCAGGAAATGGGATGTCAGTCTTCAGCAAACAGCCTCATTTAGACATTTTGTCCAAGTTACCAGTTCATCTGCATATTTTATTTTAATGTATGTAGCTTTACTGTAGACTTTTGCTGTGGATGGGTAATTCCTTTATGATTCTTTTACTTAACTGCAGGTATAAGTTTTTTAATCAGATTATGAGATGTCACCTTAATATCCAAGAGAGTGACAACTTTCCCACTGGAATGTTGAGGCTTCGGTTCACCAGATACCATCTGTCTATTTGTCAACACACTTTCATGATAGACTGCTCATAATTGTAGGCTCCATGAATTCAATGCAGAAAATGTGACTTACAACTTCAATGGGCCACTCCCAAGTGAAATTTGTTTTGTAAACTTTGTACCTGTTGTTACCTACCGCCCTAACTGTCTTCTATTAGGAATGAAACTCACCAGCTCCACCCTGAAAAGTCGACGTTCCAGAAGTTCTCCTTTTGTTTTTTCTGCTGCGTATTATAAGAAATCCATCACCGTCAGTTTACAAGAAAGTCTTCTATAATGACCTTTGCAATCCAGGTGGACACAGTGAAGGATAATAAAACCAGTGTTTAATTGTTCAGGCACAACATTTTCAACTTTTATTTATCATTTTTTTAAAACAAACTATAAAAAATGTCTTGTAAATATTTATGAAGACATTTAGTATGATACAAACATATTTGTCAAAAAAAGTAATTTATGTAAAGCATTCCCTTTTTTATGTTCATGGTTTTTTTTGTTTATTTATTTATTAATGGCAGGAAGCCACATTAGCTTCATCTCAATGGACACGAATGACTCTTGAACTTCCAGATGGCCTGGAATATGACATTATCCAAGACAGACTTTACCAATGTCAAATCAAATAAAAAATATGAAAGTAAATAAAACCAAACAAAGTGTAAATTCATGAAAGATTATTGCAAATACATAAAACACAACACCCATTTTAATGGAAGTTGAAATGATTGATCGTCTTGATGCATGCTCAATCATCCAGGTAAGTAAATCTCCAAAAGTTGATTTTGTTCATCTGGACGTAGCGTTTTCAGTGGGGGAAACGGTTCATCACTCATCCAAGTGACTTCTTCAGTCTCAGCTGACTGCAGGTTTCCCCAATCTTATAAAGACTATATTTGCATAATGACTGATAATAATGACACCTGGGTGAAAATCAAATCTCAGGACGTACCACATTTCATGGATCACATTAACTTGGTGGACCGACACATCAAATTCACCAGGGAGGCTATGCAAAGCGGCAGGTTAGCCTTCTTAGAGTGTGATATTTCCAGCAGTAATGGGGGACATCTAAAAGCTGATGTGTACCATAAACCTATGCATACGGATCAGTATTTAAGGTTTGACTCTCATCATCCACTGGAGCATAAATTGGGTATCATCAGGACGCTACAACATAGAGCAAACACCATGCCCACAGACACAGCGGCCAGGGAAGCAGAAGAACATCACATAAAGAGGGCCCTGAGTAAATGTGGTTATCCCAGCTGGACTTTTGTGAAAGCTGGGAAGGCGCCTAAAGAAAACTCTAGCTGACACATGAGAGAAGGACAACCGCTGCCCAAGCGATAACCCATAGTGATCCCGTATGTGTCAGGAGTATCGGAGCAGTTGAGATATATTTTTTCTAAACACAGTGTCTCTATGGCTTTTAAACCCCAAAAAACGCTACGCCAAAAATTGGTCCACCCCAAGGATCGGGTCCACCGATACAAACAGAGTAACATAGTGTACACTGTTAAGTGCCTGGAGGATTGCCAGGATTTATACATCGGGGAAACCAAACAACCTCTGGCGAAGTGTATGGCACAACACAGAAGAGCTACCTTGTCAGGCCAGGACTCCGCAGTCTATTTACACCTACAGGCCAGTGGACACTCTTTCATTGATTAGGATGTACACATCCTGGACAGGGAGGAACGCTGGTTTGAGTGAGCAGTCAAGGAGGCCATTTACGTGAAAAGGGAAAGACCATCTTTGAATCGAGGAGGGGGGCTAAGGGTACATCTTTTGCCATCATACAATGTTGTGATTGCAACCATTCCCCAACTCTCTATGAATGGTACTCATGGCCATTGATCAGTGGGCTTTGGTCAATGGTCATGAGAATTTGCATAATTATGATTAAGGAACTGACCTCTCAGCCCATTGTTCCTTCACTGGGCTGGTTTCAGTCATTATGCAAATGTACTGTTTATAAGGTTGGGGAAACCTGCAGTCAGCAGAGACTGAAGTCACTTGGATGAGTGACGAAATGTTTCACCCAGAAAAGGCTACGTCCAGATGAACAGAATCAACTTTTGGAGATGAAGATTTTATCCCACATCTTAATAAATTCCTTGTGAGATGAGGTTAAATGCAATAGCCAGTGGCGAATTAAATCTTAAAACAGTGGTCAGTATTTTCTTTCATTCTGGAGTTGAATAACCTCCGTGTGACAAAACTATTGTTGAATTGCTTCAAGGTAAGTTTCTGCCAATTAGTAGGTCATCTAATCAGCAGTGACATGTATATAAACCCTAACATATATAAAAATGACAATTTCATAGATCTCAACAATGCACACAGTGAACCATAATTTTCATGGGAATGTTTTGCTACCTAATGTTTGATACTAATCTTAACTCTGTTAGTCTCACTTGGCAGGGCACAGCTTGAAACAATGAGGACATGGCAGAGAAACACTGTAAGTTTTTACCAAATAAAACAAACCACTGTTTGTTTTTCATTGGTGTCTCTTAAAAATGTGTGTCACGTTCCTCAAGTTGTATTCATGAATTATTGTTACTTCTTCCTATCACAAAAGAATAACAGTGTTCACATGCTCAACTAACGTCATTGATGGTAGATATTTTCTGAATCTAAAGTGACAATGAAGATTTACTGTCAGCGGTTACTTCCTGAATCAAGATCCAGCTCCAGATCATATGATTGCACTGTCATGATCCGGGATTTTGTACCCAGTGTTCTTGGTTTTGGACTTTTGATTCTGGTGTATTTAATATTCTGAGGCTAAGGTACTAGTTTTTATTTCTGTTTTATCTTCAGGTCTGTTTGTTGTCTAGCATTAGATTTTCTATTCTCAATCCCTGTTTTATTAAATGTTCTTGTGTTTAGTTTCCTGTGATAATATCTCTCTTTGAAGTCAGTTTTGTCCAGTGTTGAGTAAGTTACTTTAAATTAGTAACTTAGTTACATTACTAGTTACTTCTATCAAAAGTAACTCAGTTACTTCAAGTTACCCGTTACTTTCAAAGTAACTAGTTACTAGGGAAAGTAAATTTGGTTTTACTCAGAATTCTCTTATTAATGTGTTGCTCCCCTAGCTGGATACCCAGCAAGGATGCCAGTCTTCTAGCTTGCTTACATGTTAGCACTATCCTGCCACAAGTGCACTGTGCCACCTACCAACAGAAAGGAAAAAATAATGTTCATATTTCCACGAGAGAAATCCCACGCCTGGACCGCCATGGCCGCCATGATTCTAACCTACGTCACAGCGTCACATGCGCTTTTTACATCTAACACGGAAACTGCAGTCGTGGTGCTTTTGATTGTACTCGGAACTCAGAAATTCTCCCTTCCGAGTAGGAAGGTGTATGTAACTCCAGACTGCAGATGAGCTGTATATAGAGCTGGACTAGGACAAAAAATCGGCCCGGGCGTTGTGACTAGAGACCGGCCCACCAGGTATTAAAGGAAAAGCATAAAGCCTTTGAATGAAAACAAACGCTGTTGTGACAGTGATGTATACTGTCTTGTTGTTATACATGTATCAACCTAATAAACTTAAACCTACACCATCCTCCCTATTCTGGTATTCTAAACAGTACTTAGCCAAAACCCAAAGACTGCTTGGTTGAGTTAACCTCCTGAACTATCTACAACACATGGTGGAAACCTGAAATTAAGACAGAGAAGACTAGAGGTGAGACATGATCATTACCAGTGTTGGGTAAGTTACTTTAAATTAGTAACTTAGTTACATTACTAGTTACTTCTATCAAAAGTAACTCAGTTACTTCAAGTTACTCGTTACTTTCAAAGTAACTAGTTACTAGGGAAAGTAACTTTGGTTTTACTCAGAATTCTCTTGTTAATGTGTTGCTTCCGTAACTGGATACCCAGCCAGACTGCCAGTCTTCTAGCTTGCTTACTTGCCACAAGTGCACTGTGCCACCTACCAATAGAAAGGAAAAAATAATGTGCACATTTCCACGAGAGAAATCCCACGCCTGGACCGTCGTTGACCGCCACCATGATTCTAGCCTGCTTTTTACATCCAACACAAAAACTGCAGTCGTTGTGCTTTTGATTGTACTCAGAACTTGGAAATTCTGCCTTCTGAATAGGAAGATGTAGGTAACACCAGACTGCAGATGAGCTGCATACAGAGCTGGACTGGGACAAAAAAATCGTCCCGGGCATTTTGACTAGAGACCGGCCCACCATTATAGGAAAAATCATAAAGCCTTTGAATGAAAATAAACACTGTTGTGACAGTGATGTACACTGTTCTGATGGTATATATGTATCAATCTATCAATTGTTTGTTGTAAGACTCAGATAATTATTTTTTTAAAAGCGAGATATTTTAAATGAGAATAATAAAGAAAAGTATTTCCTTGTGCCCCCCTTTCCCTGTTAATGCTCTACCTGGCCCCCTGGCAACACTTTGCTAGACCCGCCCCTGCACAGTTACCAGCTGTCATCTACGTAAAAAAGGATCCTGGTGTTATTTGTCTCTCAGAAACAGTTCATAACTTCCCTTCAACTCATTCATGTCACCTAAAAGGTAAACCTGTTTCTCCATCAGCTGTTCAGCTCTGATGATCCAGTAAGGACATCTCCTGGTTTCATCTGCATGTTTCCCTCTCACCAGATAACCAAACCGACATCATGACCAGCAGCTTTACAGCTGTGGCTCCAGCAAACATCAGCTGATACTAGAAATTAATATTAAATAAATTCTAACAACAGTTGATCAAGCTTAAACTTGCTGCTGTTGTTTAACGCGACATCCGCTGGTTTCCTCTTTCTGGCGCAAAGTGGGCGATAAATAAACAAGAGAGAAAAGCCGATCAGCTGATCATTGATCAGTTTCATGATTGAAGTAGAAACGGGAGAGGAGAGAATGAGAGAAGAAGAGGCAGCTGTGCAGCTTCAGCTTTGTGTCTTTTTCATTGTAGCTGAAGTCCGGGACAAACTGTGTTCCTTTTCACCTCAGTACGAAACGCGTAATATTTTCTCTGAATACCAGACGATTCTGTTTTTTAGGGGACGGTTGGCAACTCTAATAATTAACCGTATGAACAAAATAAAGTTCAACATCAGTAACATAGCACCCACCCAGCTGTATAGAAACTCCGTCATGCTAGCTAGCACGCAGTACGAAAAAGTCATCATAACGAAAATAAACTCCAACTAAACTTGGTTTATATCTGACCCAGATAGACTGCAGGTCATAACTTCTTACCTGAAGTTCAGTTCACCTGACACGCGGACCGGCGGCCGCTTCGGGTCTCTCCTCTTGCCTCCCTTTTCCGTCATCCACCTGCTGGCCTCCACCACTTGCTAATGTTACTGAATCTGTGGAAGCTCCGATAGCCACCACACGAAGTAACGAGTAACGAGCCTATCTAAATTCCAGTAACGAGTAACGCGTTCCTGGTTTTGGCATAATAACTAGTTACCGTGCTCGTTACCACAATAATAACATAGTTACTGTAACGCGTTACTTAATAACGCGTTAGTCCCAACACTGGTTAATAGAACTCTCTGCATTGAATCACACTTGTTACTTGTTTGTCACACACTTGGCACTCCAATTTCGTTGTACCCTGTACAATGACAATAAAGGCTATTCTATTCTGTTCTATTATTCTCTGACTCTCTTCCACAGCATGTCTTTTATCCTGTTTTCCTTCTCTCACCCCAACCAATCGCAACAGATGGCTGCCCCTCCCTGAGCCTGGTTCTGCCGGAGGTTTCTTGCAGTAAAAGTCAGTTTTTCCTTCCCACTGTGCTTGCTCATAGGGGGCCATATGATTGTTGGGGTTTTATTCTGCATGTATTATTGTAGGGTCTACCTTACAATATAAAGTGTGTGTAATTGAGGCATTTACTCTTTATATGACTCAATTTTTACAAATATTTATCACTTTTATAAAACCTTCAAAGCTGTGATTTTTTTGTAAATATTTATGAAGACATTTAGTATGATTTCAAACAATATTTAAAGCATTCTCTTTTATGTTCATGTTTCTTTTTGTTTGTTTATCTATTTATTTATTAATGCCAGGAAACCACAATAGCTGCATATTAGTAGACAGCAATGTTAGTGTCATGTTTCGCTGTGTGGCAGGCAGGGATTGGACCCAAACGCAAACTCACGGCGACAGAACTTGAACTCAAAAGCACAGCTTTATTGCTGGAGAACAGAACACAAGCAATGCAAAACTAAACTGGGAAAAACTAATCATAATGCATACCAGGAGACACGGGGAGAATCACACACAGCATGAGGGACGACGCGACACTGACTCAGAGAAACACAGGGTTTAAATACACTGGGAAGTAACGAGTAGAATGAGACACAGAAGGAGAGCACAGCTGGGAGAAATCAGGACTGACGAGACAAGGAAGCAAAGCAGGACACATTCACATAAGACACGGACCTTCAAAGTAAAACAGGAAGTATGACACAGAGACACGAACTTGGCACAGTGGAGACAGCAACTAAGAAACAGAGACAAACCATAAGACAGAGGACTCTAAGAACCGAAAGACACAGAGGGAAACTCAACATGCAGACAGACTACACAGAGAAACACGAAGGGCAAGGGATCGAAACTAGAAACGATACAACTCACAAGAACAATACTACGAAAATCATAAAGAATTAAACATGCTGGGTCAGGGGACCCAGGACCCTGACAGCACCCCCCCCTCCAGGGCTGGCACCAGACAGCTCAAACACAGAAAACAAAACCAAACAGAAAACAACCCAGGGTGGGCGGTGGGGGCCCAGGACGGAGGGCTCGGAACAGAAAACAAAAGCAGGGCACAGGAAACACCGGAGCCCAAGAAAGCAGTCCAAACACAGGTCAGTTCAGGGGGCCGGCCACGTGAGAAGTGGCAGCAGAACGGGTCCGGAGGCCGGCCGCGTGGAAGACGGCAGCGGGTCTCAAGCGTTGGGCGTACTGGTCGAGGCTTGGTGGGCGTAGGACTAGACGAAGCAGGACCAGACGGGGGCGTGGCAGCCACGGGTGATGGAGCTGGACCAGACGGTGGCGTGGCAGCCACAGGACCAGGCGACGTTGAAGCCGAAGTAGAGGCTGGACCAGACGGTGGCGTGGCAGCCACAGGACCAGGCGTGGGCGGCGAAGCCGAAGCAGAGGCTGGACCAGGCGTGGGCGGCGAAGCCGAAGCAGAGGCTGGACCAGGCGTGGAGGCCGAAGGCTCGGAGGCGGCGGCGAAGCCGAAGCAGAGGCTGGACCAGGCGTGGAGGCCGAAGGCTCGGAGGCAGCTGCAGGCGTGGAGGCTGAGGGTGGCTGGACGGGCCCTCGGACCCTCCAGCGGAGACAGGAGGCTGGCTGGACGGGCCCCTCGGACCCTCCCGCGGAGACAGGAGGCTGGCTGGACGGGCCCCTCGGACCCTCCCGCGGAGACGGCAGGTGGCGGCGTGGGAGCCGTGGAGTGCTGGATGGACTCATCCGAGCTTCCAGCAGGAGCTGATGTAGAGCCAGAGGGTATTGGGACCCCTGGCTGAATGTTAAGCTGACCAGAAGACTGAACTGCTACAGGGGGCTGGGCTAATGGTTCAGGTGCGAGCTGAGCTACTAATGGTGGTGAAGTAGATGACTGCACGGGAGACTGAACTAGAGGTAGTTGTGACGGTTAGAGGGAAAGAGGAGCTGGTGGTTGAGTGGATGACTGTGCTAAGGGAGACGGCACTGGGGACACTGGAGACGGCACTGGGGACAGCTGAGCTGCAGGAAACCGAACCGGGGACTGCAGTGACGGTTGTAGTTGAGGTGTAACGGGTGGAAGGGTGGCTGAATTGGCTGCGGGCCGGGCGGCTAATGGCTCAGCTACAGAGTGCATTAATGGCAGGGCTATAGAGTGAATGACTGACTGAGTGGTAGCCTGGATGGCTGAGTGTAGTGATGATTGTGATGGAAGAGAAGCAGGTGGGCAACTGAGTGGCAGACCGAACTGAGGGAGGCTGAAGTGCTACGGGGAACTGAACTGGTGGCGACGCAGGAGACAGAGCTCGGAACTGAATAGGCATATGAGCGATGGACTGAACAAGTGGCCGAACCAAAGGTTGAACAGAGCACTGATTAGCGGACTGGGCTAATGGCAATGTAGGAGGCTGAATAGCAGACTGAGTTAATGGCTGGAGTGATAGCTGAGGTGAAAATGGAGCTAGTGGCGGAGTAAATGACTGTGCTAGCGGGGACACGGGAGACGCAGCTAGCGGGGACACGGGAGCTTCTGGAGGCTGGGCAGCTAAGAGAGCTTCTGGAGGCTGGGCAGCTAAGAGAGCTTCTGGAGGCTGGGCAGCTAATACTAATACCACAGACGAAGGTGGAGGTGTGATGGGTTGAGGATGGCGAGGGTGCAGTTTCGTCTTTAAAGGTGGATCGAGTGATTTGGCAACAAATAACGATGGAAAAGGTCGCTGGTGCCGCGAATACCAAGAGGCGAGGGCCTCCAGGAGGGCGGCTGAGTCTTCCTTCCCTGGACTGCCCATATCAAACAGTTCGAAGCAGGGTCTCGCTCTCAGACCCGTGATTATTAGCTTTAACCTTTTTAGGTCCATAAAACTGACGGTCCATGTTGTAGATGACAATAAGTGATCAAAAAACACTACCTTAATAAGTCTCTTGGGATTGTTTGCAGTGTGGATTACGCTTCGGCAGAAATCCTTCAACTGCTTTAGCATTTCCTCCATCGTGGCAACACCTGAGTCCGCTGGGTCCATTTTGTGGTCGTGTCATTCTGTCATGTTTCGCTGTGTGGCAGGCAGGGATTGGACCCAAACACAAACTCACGGGGACAGAACTTGAACTCAAAAGCACAGCTTTATTGCTGGAGAACAGAACACAAGCAATGCAAAACTAAACTGGGAAAAACTAATCATAATGCATACCAGGAGACACGGGAAGAATCACACACAGCATGAGGGACGATACGACACTGACTCAGAGAAACACAGGGTTTAAATACACTGGGAAGTAACGAGTAGAATGAGACACAGAAGGAGAGCACAGCTGGGAGAAATCAGGACTGACGAGACAAGGAAGCAAAGCAGGACACATTCACATAAGACACGGACTTTCAAAGTAAAACAGGAAGTATGACACAGAGACACGAACTTGGCACAGTGGAGACAGCAACTAAGAAACACAGAGACATAAACCATAAGACAGAGGACTCTAAGAACCGAAAGACACAGAGGGAAACTCAACATGCAGACAGACTACACAGAACAGAGGGGACACAGAGAAAAACGAAGGGCAAGGGATCGAAACTAGAAACGATACAACTCACAAGAACAATACTACAAAAATCATAAAGAATTAAACATGCTGGGTCAGGGGACCCAGGACCCTGACAGTTAGAGGAGGAAAATACCTAAAATTGTAATATAAAGATAAGAGCTCAGGTCAGAGCATTTGTTGTCTTGTTGTGCAGTAATGACAGTTAAAGGTGGGACATTGCCAGTATTTTACAATGTGAAGCAAAAACCAGTGTTTCATATTGTTTTAAGATACTTGTGAGTGGAACTTAAGGAATGTGTCTGGTACATGTTTTCTTAATTGAAAGCTGACAACAAGACACGAACATTTTTTTCCTTGCCATTTTCCTTGCCTCGAGCAGAGGTGGAGTTCAGCCACACGCGGGCAGATGTTCCTTATCTGAAACAGGAGAGGAATTTCTCTTCCGGAATGGAAACCACGCCGGCCAGAAGAACAAGGAGGGGGCTCCTGTCGCAGACCTGTCTCCTCCTGACAGCGCGTCACCGCACAGTCCCGCCCCACTCCACACCTGAACACGGCCTTCCTCGTAGCACCGCCAGATGCAGGCAGAGGGGCACCCCTGCCCTGCTGTGAATTGCGGCCATCGCCATCCACTGTTGCTGTTACTGCCGTTGGGACTGGATCGTCGAACGACTAGTGGCACCCCACAGTCAGGCAGCAGGTCCTCCAACACATGTGCGGGCTTACACGCATTTCTTTTTCTCCAGCTCACCCTTCGTGCGTCTCTCCTCTTGTCTCTGCGCTCACTATCCCCTTTAACAGGTCAGTCTGGGGAACGCCTCCACCTCACAGGTGCCTACAATTGTCTGCTTAGTCCACAGTGGATTAGAAGAATATTGTGCAACAATACTAAAATACACAATATAAATATGAGGATAAAACCATGCAATATAAATATCAATAAACAAACATGTAATATAAATATCACAATAAAATCATGCAAATATAATCAACACTATGTACCAATACACAGATTGATAAAACATAAAAACACAAATTTCCACTGCGTGATATCAACAATATATATTTTTGAATTGTATAGCTCTTGGGACTTATAAGAAGTATCCACTGTACTTGTAAATCAAATGTGTAGTTGTGAACTGAGTTTTGTAACCTTGTAAATCAAAATATCAGAAAATTTTATGTTTGTGCATCTATAGATGAGACTTGGTGTGTGTGTGTGTGTGTGTGTGTGTGTGTGTGTGTGTGTGTGTGTGTAAAAAAAGATGTGTTTGTAAAAAATATTTAAAGTTACAAATTTTATTTGTTAAGATCTGGTTACAGATAAAACGCAAAAAACTATTTGTAAAACTCTGTGCTTAATTTCCCTAGCTGTGTGTGAGTTTCAACTTGCAAGTACGAATTTTGACCCAATTTTTCTTCCTTTCAGCTGATTGGTCAATGTCATATCAATCATAAATTTATAATTCCAATCAGAGAACAGATGGGTTTAGCTGTCAGAGGGGTGCTTTACTTGACTCTTCAAGTGGGGTGATCGAGCAGAGGTGGAGGTTGTTACGACCCTAGCTCCTCCCCTGAAGTTACCCTTGTGTGTGTGTGTGTCCTGCCATATCCTGCCTTAGGTGTCACATTTTTGTATAGCTGACTCCAATCACCAATTAGAACTACTTAAGGCCAGAGAAAGGTGCGTTCTAGTTCCAGAGATCCTTATTGGTTTGCAGCTCGTGAGCTGTGTGTGTGTTTGGTGATTGATTGCTCCTCCTCAGTGGAGAGGAGTGTGCTTGGTGACTAATCCTTTTTCACTTACTTTTCTGACTGACTGACGCCTGACTTTTGGTTTATTTTTTTAAATGGTGATAGTGGCTTGACCGTCTATTTTAGTTCAGTTATTAATAGAAATGTTAATAAATCTCTTTCATTTAACAATTTTGCCTTCCTGTCTCCTTTTTTCGACTTGGACTCCTTTGTTACTTTCCCTCATCACCTGGATCTTTTTAGGGGACCATAACAGAGGATCAACTCAACCCATGTGTCTGTTGTCTTATGTAGCCTGAGAGTTGACTGAATGTTGGGGTGGGTGTAGTGTTCCTCTGTGGTGAGGTTGAGTGGGCCACACTGTGCTCTGTGGCCTGGGGGTGGTCGTTCACAGTGGATAGACACAGACACATTAACACCCACTCACTTTGGCTCGTGTGATTAGGTAGAGGATCAATAGGGGGTACATGACCCTCTTGACACTCCCATAGGGCTTAAATCTGTGAATCTCCACCAATTGCTCTTAGAACTGAAGAAGCTTCTCGGATGAGAGGTGAAATGTCTTCAAAAAACCTAAAGAAGTCCAGACACTTTTCTTTCCAAGCTCCTTAGCTGGATACATTAATTCCTGGATGTCTAAAGCTTGGTAAAAAGCTTTAAAGTTTTAAAAAGTTCAAAACTTTTATAATGTTGCAAGCAAATATCCCACTGCGGGGCGATCGTGGCTCAAAAGTTGGGAGTTCGCCTTGTAATCGGAAGGTTGCCGGTTTGAGCCCCAGCTTGGACAGTCTCGGTCGTTGTGTCCTTGGGCAAGACACTTCACCCGTTGCCTACTGGTGGTGGTCAGAGGGCCCGGTGGCGCCAGTGTTCGGCAGCCTCGCCTCTGTCAGTGCGCCCCAGGGTGGCTGTGGCTACATGTAGCTTGCCATCACCAGTGTGTGAATGTGTGCGTGAATGGGTGGATGACTGGATGTGTAAAGCGCTTTGGGGTCCTTAGGGACTAGTAAAGCACTATACAAATACAGGCCATTTACCATTTCACTAGACTTGTTTCTGCTGTTAATCAGTTAAATTCTGTACTTCTCTGAGTATTTAGTCATTTATTGGCAATTCAAATTGTATTCCTTAGACACAGTCTTTTTTCCCACAAAGTAGGTGCACAGCCTTGCCTGTAACCCCAGTAAATGCTTAAAAATCTCACAAACCTTACATATTCTTTGCAAAAGTAGAGAATCACCTGTTTCTTTAATGATGAAGTCACTGCTGTCATTGTTGGTATTGCTGTTGTGGTGGTTGTTGGCACTGCAGTGGTGGTTGTTGGTTTGTGGTTGATGCTGCTCTCATGGTTTTTGGTAAAACTGTCGAGGCTGTTGGTGCTTCATTGGTGGTTATTGGTGGGGCTGTGGTGGCTAATGGTACTGCGGTGGATGTCACTGGAGATGCTGTGGTTGTTGTAGGTGCAGAGGTGGTGGTTGTTGGTGCGGTTGTGGTCGTTGCTGCTGCTGTTGTGGTTGTTGTTGGGGCCGTAGTTGTTAATGCTGCTGTTGTATTTGTTGGTCTGGCCTTAGTTGTTGTTGGCCCTGGAGGTCTGGTGGTTGATGCGACAGTAGTGGTATTTGGCACTGATGTCTTGGTCAGTGTGGTTGTGATGATTGTTAGTGGGACTGCGGTCGATGTTGGTGCTGCAGTGGTGGTTGATGTGGTTGTTGGTGCTGCTATCCTGGTTGTTGGTGCCACTGTAATGGCCAGTGTGGTTGTCGTGGTTGTTGCAGGAGCTGCAGTAGTAGTTGTTTTTTGTGACTGTTGTCGTTGTTTGTGATGCTGCTGTGGTTGCTGTAGCTGCTGTGATAGTTAAGAGAGCAGATGTTTTTGATTTAGAAACTGCTCTGGTAGTCATTATTTGTCTCAATGTTATTGCATTTTTGCTTTGGCATTTAAATAACATTAAAGGCATGTAGCGTGTACAGTATCTCAAAAAAGTGAGTACACCCCTCACATTTTTGTAAATATGTTATTCTTTCTTTTCATGGGACAACATTGAAGATATGACACTTTGATACAATGTAAAGCAGTCAGTGTAGAGGTTGTATAACAGTGTAAATTTGCTGTCACCTCAAAATAATTCAACATACAGCCATTAGTGTCTAAACTGCTGGAAACAAAAGTGAGTACACCCCTAAGTGAAAATGTCCAAACTGTCCCCAAAATGTGTATATATTTTATGTGGCCACCATTATTTTCCAACACCCTCTTAACTCTGTTGGGCTTGGAGTTCACTAGAGCTTCAGATGGTGCCACTGGAATCCTCTTCCACTCCTCCATGATGACATCATGGACCTGGTGGATGTTAGAGACCTTTTGCTCTTCCACCTTCCCTCTGAGGATGCCCTACAGATGCTCAATAGGGTTTAAGTCTGGAGACATGCTTGGCCAGTCAAGTACCTTAATCCTCAGTTTATTTAGCAAGGCACTGGTTCCCGACACCATCTCATCAGATCACTCGGAATCCATGTCCTTAGTCTGCTTGTCTTCAGCAAACTGTTTGCGGGCTTTCTTGCGCATTGTCTTTCGAAGAGGCCTACTTCTGAGACAACAGCCATGTGATGCAGTGTGCGGCGTATAGTCTGAGCACTGACAGGCTGACCCTCTATGCCAGGGGTGGGCAATCTCAGTCCATGAGGGCCGGTGTCCCTGCAGGTTTTAGATCTCACCTTGGGTCAGCACACCTGACTCACATGATTAGTTCATTACCAGGCCTCTGGAGAACTTCAGGACATGTTGAGGAGCTAATTTAGCCATTTAAATCAGCTGTGTTGGTTTGAGGACACATCTAAAACCTGCAGGGACACCGGCCCTCGTGGACTGAGATTGCCCACCCCTGCTCTATGCCTTCAACCTCTGCAGAAATGCTGACAGCATTCATACATCTATTTAGAAAAGACAGCCTCTGGATATGACACTGAGCACATGCACTAACCTTCTTTGGTCAGCCATAAGGTTTGTTCTGAGTGGAACCTGTCCTGTTAAAGTGCTGTATGGCCTTGGCCACCATGTTGTAGCTCACATTCAGGGTGTTGTCAATATTCTTCTTTATGTAGAGTTACAATTCTGTTTTTCAGATCCTCAGAGAATTCTTTGCTATGATGTGCCATGTTAAACTTCCAGTGACCAGTATGAGAGAGTGTGAGAGCAATAATACCAAATTCAACACATCTGTTCCCCATTTGCACCTAAGAGCTTGTAAAACTAACATGTCACATGACACCAGGGAGGGAAATGGCTAATTGGGCACAATTTGGACATTTTCACTTAGGGGTGTACTCACTTTTGTTGCCAGCGGTTTAGGCAATAATGGCTGTGTGTTGAGTTATTTAGAGGTGACAGCAAATTTACACAGTTATACAATCTCTACACTGACTACTTTACATTATATCAAAGTGTCATATTTTCAATGTTGTCCTATGAAAAGATATAACAAAATATTTACAAAAAATTGACGGGTGTACTCACTTTTGTGAGATATTGTATGTATGATTTTTTCAGTTTAACAAATATTTCAATATCAAGTCCACATTTAAACAACATCCATATGAATCTCTGATGAGTTCATCTGTACCTCAAACATGTCATCATGTCATGATCCTGGGTCCTTTTGACCCAGCGTTTTGTGTTTTCTATTATTGTAATTTTTGGTTCTGTTCTTCCTCGGTTAGTGTTCATTCGTTTCTACCCGTGTATCCCTGTGTTTAGTCTGCGTTTTGAGTCTGTGTCATTACGTGTATGTGTTTCCTGTTTTACTTTAAAAGTCTCTGTCTTATCTCAGTGTGTTCAGTTTACTTTTCCCCTGTCTCATCAGGTCAGATTACTCCCAGCTGTGCCCTCCTTTTGTGTCTCATTCCCTCGTTATCCTTCTGTGTATTTAAACCTCGTGTCTGCCTCTGTTAGTTGCTGGTTTGTCTGTGTTGTTTCCCTTCGGTCTCCCTGCGTCTCTCCATGTGTGTTTCCTCGGACCTCCCTGCATCTTCGTTTCTGGTTTGCTTTGTTAGTTTTCCCAGTTTAGGTTTACCTGTTAGTGTCATCCGCCATTTCTGTTTATTTGTATCACTGTTAATAAATTCTCACCTGCACTTGAGCTGCCGCTGCCTGGTCCTAATTAATTCCCACACGGCTTGCACCCGCAAACCGTGACACATCAATACAATACACTAACAGTTAATACAACATTGTTCATCTATGCTTCTTTTTGATAAAAAAAGAAAAAATTGCCAACTCATATAATATAAAACAGAAATCTGAAGTTGCCAAAAAATATTTTTCATTCCATACATCATTCATTTAACATATGTTGAAAGACACCTCATTAATTTGTGTATTTCATAAAATGTATTAGCTACTTTCTCTTGTTTCATCAGTGTTGGGAGACAGCTTCGAGCTGCTGTCATCTAAAGCAGCAGTCCCCAACCCCTGGGCCACGGACTGGTACCGGTCAGTCAGTTGTTTTGTACTGGGCCGTGATATAAATATACACAAATATACATAATATACACCATGTACACCATGCATATCTGGCAGCTATCCAGATTCAAAGAAAAAAAAAAAAATCTGCAGTATTTTGTACACTAAAATAAATACCAAATATCATGTCTTCCTTTTTTTTTCAAATGCCTTGCTACCTTGATCATCATATCTGGTGGTCTAACTAGTTCAAACATGCACTATAAACACTATATATAATTTCAAAAGGCTATAAGTACCCCAGAGTTATCAAAGTTAGGATTTTGTATTAATGAGTAAGTCATTGTTAACAGCCATTAATCTGAACTGAAAAAATTCTTGCACGCTCAAATACATGATGATACAGGAACAGCTTGGGAATGGAAATATTTGCCATGGTGCATTTTTTGCGTTAATGTTTACGCAACAGGCGGTTTGGAAATGTGGTTATTGAGTTAGCAGAGCATTTGTGATCTTCAGGCACTATGCCTCAGCACTAGACAGCCACTCTCTTTCACTTTGTAGCTGAATTGCTGTGATTCTTAAACACTTCCACTTTGTCATAACCAGTGTTGGGACTAACGCGTTATTAAGTAACGCGTTACAGTAACTACGTTATTATTGTGGTAACGAGCACGGTAACTAGTTATTATGCCAAAACCAGGAACGCGTTACTCGTTACTGGGATTTAGATAGGCTCGTTATTCGTTACTTCGTGTGGTGGCTATCGCGGAGCTTCCACAGATTCAGTAACATTAGCAAGTGGTGGAGGCCAGCAGGTGGATGAAGGAAAAGGGAGGCAAGAGGAGAGACCCGAAGCGGCCGCCGGTCCGAGTGTCAGATGAACTGAACTTCAGGTAAGAAGTTATGACCTGCAGTCTATCGGAGTCAGATATAAACCAAGTTTAGGTGGAGTTTATTTTCGGTATGCTGACATTTTCGTACTGCGTGCTAGCTAGCATGACGGAGTTTCTATACAGCTGGGTGGGTGCTATGTTACTGATGTTGAACTTTATTTTGTTCATAAGGTTAATTATTAGAGTTGCCAACCGTCCCCTAAAAAACAGAATCGTCTCGTTTTCAGAGAAAATATTACGCGTTTCGTGTTGAGGTGAAAAGGAACAGTTTGTCCCGGACTTCAGCTACAATGAAAAAGACACAAAGCTGAAGCTGCACAGCTGCCTCTTCTCCTCTCATTCTCTCCTCTCCCTCTTGTTTATCGCCCACTTTGTGCCAGAAAGAGGAAACCAGCGGATGTCGCGCTAAACAACAGCAGCACGTTTAAGCTTGATCAGCTGTTGTTAGAATTTATTTAATAATAATTTCTAGTATCAGCTGATGTTTGCTGGAGCCACAGCTGTAAAGCTGCTGGTCATGATATCGGTTTGGATATGTGGTGAGAGGGAAACATGAAGATGAAACCAGGAGATGTCCTTACTGAATCATCAGAGCTGAACAGGTGATGGAGAAACAGGTTTACCTTTTAGGTGACATGAATGAGTTGAAGGGAAGTTATGAACTGTTTCTGAGGGACAAATAACACCAGGATCCTTTTCTATGTAGCTGACAGCTGGTAACTGTGCAGGGGCGGGTCTAGCAAAGTGTTGCCAGGGGGGCAGGTAGGGCATTAACAGGGAAAGGGGGGCACAAAGAAATACTTTTCTTTATTATTCTCATTTAAAATGTCTCGCTTTTAAAAAAATAATTATCTGAGTCTTACAACAAACGATTGATAGATTGATACATATATACCATCAGAACAGTGTACATCACTGTCACAACAGTGTTTATTTTCATTCAAAGGCTTTATGATTTTTCCTATAATGGTGGGCCGGTCTCTAGTCAAAATGCCTGGGACGATTTTTTTTGTCCCAGTCCAGCTCTGTATGCAGCTCATCTGCAGTCTGGTGTTACCTACATCTTCCTACTCAGAAGGCAGAATTTCCAAGTTCTGAGTACAATCGAAAGCACAACGACTGCAGTTTTTGTGTTGGATGTAAAAAGCAGGCTAGAATCATGGGGCGGTCAACGACGGTCCAGGCGTGGGATTTCTCTCGTGGAAATGTGTACATTATTTTTTCCTTTCTATTGGTAGGTGGCACAGTGCACTTGTGGCAGGTAAGCAACCTAGAAGACTGGCAGTCTGGCTGGGTATCCAGTTAGGGAAGCAACACATTAACAAGAGAATTCTGAGTAAAACCAAAGTTACTTTCCCTAGTAACTAGTTACTCTGAAAGTAACGAGTAACTTGAAGTAACTGAGTTACTTTTGATAGAAGTAACTAGTAATGTAACTAAGTTACTAATTTAAAGTAACTTACCCAACACTGGTCATAACACCACTTACAGTTGATCGTGTAAAATCTAGGAAGGAAGAAATTTGACAAACTGACATGTTGCAAAGGTGGCACCGTATTACTGTATCATACTCAAATTGAATGAGCTCTTTAGAATTACCCATTATACATGTGTTATATAAATAAAACTGTATTGTATTCTTTCAAAAATATTTTTTATAGGCACACTAGATGGCTAGGTACTTGAATTTATATACCTGTTGCAATGGGATCGAAAACATTTGAACTGATGTCGGCCAACAGTGAGATCAGTTGATCTGAAAGGATTGCAGCTGAGTCAGTTTGCCAGACCTGCTGGGAATAATTTAGTTCTTGATTGGTGGCTTCAGTATTTCATAACATCTGTTCCACTGTTGCAGACTGAGTTACTGAACCTCATTATGTGGGTTTGAATTAGCCAAGGAATGGACAAATTATGGTATCACCAATCAAAGCTTGCATAAACTACCTAACAATAAGGTTCAGGAATGATTGAATAGCATAAACACTTGAACATAAACATAAAGAAAGGCCTTTTTCTTGGATAAAACAAATCATCCTTTATTAACAGGTACTATTGATTCATGAATGATGTTTGAGATCTAGTATGCCATGTAAGAAGCTGTTTTTGCATTTATTTTTAGAATCGAGCAGATACGTGTGCGTCACTTTCATTATTGTTTATAACAAGGTGCGGTTCTTTCTTGTGAAACAGCTTCATACCAGTGAACAATCATGAAGTTGAATGGCATCTACCACATTGTTTTCACACCATTTCTAATTCACTCAGATCAATTGCTCACCTTTTAGCATGTTATTTAGGGACAGCTGACATATAATAAAATTTCCTACAAAGAAATGTGTTAATTAGAAATATTGCTACATGTACACTTTAACTAAATCCACTCTACTGCTGGAATGGAGAAACTTTTTGACATATGAAAAAGAATTCTTGTGAAATATTAAAAATATGAGTGAAAAATTAT
The DNA here is from genome assembly GCF_001858045.2 of Oreochromis niloticus. NCBI lineage: Eukaryota > Metazoa > Chordata > Actinopteri > Cichliformes > Cichlidae > Oreochromis > Oreochromis niloticus. Next base: position 14,855,830 of record NC_031967.2, on the reverse strand, counting down.
TGAAAATATCATTTGAGAAACAAATTCTAAACATTCATAACCAGAGGTGGGACCAAGTCATTGTTTCGCAAGTCTCAAGTAAGTCCCAAGTCTTTATCCTCAAGTCACAAGTCAAGTCTCAAGTAAAGTCAAGCAAGTCAGAGTCAAGTCGCAAGTCAAGACAGACAACTTTCAAGTCAAGTCCCAAGTCCGAAACTTTGAATTTCAAGTCCTTTCAAGTCTTTTTTTTAACCCTCTGGGGTCCCGGGTATAATTGGCCGTTCTTGACTACTTTTGATTTTACTTCTATATTTCACTTTTAAAATATGTTTTTCTTGCCTTGTTTGGTATCATTATTTACAGCACAACCTCAAATATCTGAAATTTGAGTTATTTTTTTCATTTTGGTATACTATATTAGCACAGTTGATCTAAATTCAGACAAAAAATTCAGAATCCGAGTAGAAAAAGTTATATTTTTTTACATGTTTAACGAATCATTTTCATAACTTGAAATGCAAATAGAAATTGTACATTTCTAAAAAATTATGCACAAGTTTTGCAAACAACAAAGTTATATGGTACTATTTACCTAAAAATGCAGCCAAGGCCTCAGGCGTTTTTTATATAACCATTTAAATCTATTTACAGAACAATCAGGTGTGCTGCATCAAATAAGAAGGCACACAAATTATTTGTGCCAGTCCAAAAAATGTAGTTTGTGTTCAGTATAAGACAGAGGAGAACACCACAGGCCTAAACCCTGCAGGTCTGACAACTGGAGGTGCAACAGTCCAGTTTTCTATGTGGAGACAGCGTTTACACTGGAATCTGCCTTTGACAGCTTTTTTAGATCAAATATGAAATTCAGCAGTCTAACCGACACACAATACAAAACAATAACTACACAACAAACTAACTACAGCCTCCAAACACACTAAACGTCACTAATGTCTCACATATGAAAACTCTCTCTCTTTCTTTCGCTCGCCCGCTTTCCGTCGCGGGTGTCACTCCTAAAAACTTCCCCTTCTCCCTAAACAACCAAATGTCACATGTTGCCTTATCATTTTTTTGATTGGCTGACATGGTAAACTCTAACACCAATAGGGAAGGGGTGTTTTTTCTTTTTCTTTTTTCACTCGCAAGTGGAGAGCGTATGCTAGGCTGTCTGTAGAAAACGCCGTTTTTGTCTAGCATCCCTGTTGAGAATAACCTTTGCAAATAAACAACAGCTAATAATATAAGATCAAAGTATTTTATTTGATGTATTGACATAAATGACAGAAGAAAAAGGCCATGTATAGCAGGACTACTCAATTACACACTAAGGTGGGCCAGATTTTCTAACCAAAAAAATTTTTCCCTGGCTCAGACATGCAAAAGTTAAACACGATCATACACTAATTGCAAATTAAACACAGTGATTTTGAATTGTGATGTTCTGGTAAAATAAATATTTGTCAGTCTAAACTGGGTTAAATCTACGGGGTTAATGATGGGGAGGAGACGGAGAGAGACTGAGTACAGCTACAGAACCCACTTTCTGAAACGGACCCTGCTCACCATTCACCGACAATTCTGAGCTGACAAGTTGCATGTTATTCTTGGATGCGCTTCCAGGACCGGATTTAAAATAGCATGACAAACATATCATACCTGTTAAAGCCAAACAGTATCATCAACGTAGCCCGAAGAACATTTGCTAATAAGATGAAGTTAGCTAAGTCAGCTGTCTCATCTTAGCAAAAGAAAAAAGAAAAAAAAAAGCACCACCTACCGTTCTTTATGCAACTTCAAATGTCGGACAAAGTTGGAAGTTGTTCCATCTCCGTCTGTGATTCTCTTCTTGCATGTTTTGCATATTGCATTTCGTTTTTTGTTGACTACTTCGTAGTTTATGTACCCAAAAGAAATTACTCTTGGAAGCACTTTTGGCTCCAGCGTTTTTGTTCTTGTTTTTTTCAAATCTGGTTAATTTGATTGGCTGTGCTACAGCCCACGCTCACATACATACAGAGTGTGGTAAGAATGAATGAATGAATAAAGTGAATTAATGGTCCGCACTTTTTATATAATATGTATGTTAAATTTTAGATTTGGGTAAAATATCAAGTCTTTTCAAGTAAACAGGTTCAAGTCCAATTCAAGTCCCAAGTCACTGGTGTAAAAGTCCAAGTCAAGTCACAAGTCTTACAACCTTTTTTCAAGTCAAGTCTAAAGTCATAAAATTAATGACTCGAGTCTGACTCGAGTCCAAGTCATGTGACTCGAGTCCACACCTCTGCTATATTGTATGTCAGTTGTAGAATTTAGTAGCTGTCAAACTCAGTGGAAATCCATTCTTGAACTACTAAAATATTTCACTTGAAAACATACTGTGGAGATTTTTTTTCTGTGTCATTAACAAACATTAACAACACTGTTTGAGATATTTGATTCTGGGCCAAAGACCCCGTACACATGAAAGAATACTGACAAAAATACTGATAGGGAACAGTGTGATTGTAAAAATCCATTTGACAGGTGTTGCATTATCCAGCAGGGTGAGCTGCAGCACTAGAGATGAACTCAGCAGACGCAGAGCATCAACTTTCTGTTATTGTGATATTTATTTACTGGCAGGAACCTGAGTAAGAGAGAGAGTATTTTGTGCTTCATTGCATTCTTGGGGCTGTCTCTCATAATCTCTCACATATGTTGTTGACATGTTTTTACTTTCTTAAAAAGGCATAAAATTCAATTCTGAAAACTGTGCAACAAACCTGTGACAAAGTGTAAATTATCTTCATAGTTTTTTTTCATACATTCTGTAGAAAATAAAGCTAAAAGTTGTAGACTGAATGATGTTCAACATTAAACAGCTCAGATTAATAAACCTGTTGTGTAATGATTTATTTTGAAACAGCAAAATAGCATTGACAAGGACAAGGACCTTTACAGCATTTATGTTTTTGTTAGTGTTTTGTTCTGTGTTTGTACAAGATTAATAGCTGAAGCACCACACATTAATTGTGCAAGCAATACTATAAGAGAAGGTGTGTGTGTGTGTGTGTGTGTATTTCATTGTGGCTAAATGAGAAAGTCAAAGTATTAAAAGGATGTTGTGTTTGTTTGTTTTACCATTGCTGTGGCAAAACATTGGTCACAAAGCTCTAAATCCATATAGGCCAGTTTATGGTGAATAGTATATTTATAGCACATCAGAAAACATAGAGGAGTTAAGACATTTGTGTTTCGAACAAATTGTAACTGTAATCTTGTAAACAACATTAGTTTATTAGGTTTAGTTTTGTATATGCATAAATTTTTGTTTCATGTCAGCAAACTCAAGGTGTTTATTTGAAAAGTTATTAACATGTTAATTTGAGAAATTCTGCACCATGCAAATTAAAAAAGTGAAAAAGTAGCTGTTTATTTTTTTTAAAATAGTTTTTGTCATATGTTCCGCAGATAATACAGAATTCATTTTAAAAAGTCAGAGATTAAAATGTCCATCAATATTAATTGATTGCAAAGTGCATAGGGATTACTGTGTGGTATCACTGACTTTTGGTGTGCTTAGAATTTCAACAGACTGAAAATTTCACTCAATCACAGTTGGGTGTGATGACATTTTCCCCTTTGTTGCCCTTCAAAACACACTTGTTCAAAATACGTAGGTGTGCTGGACACTCCTCGTGCATTTTTCATCTTCAAAAGACCTGTACTGATAGAGGCTTCCTGTTTTATTATTAGTCTTTTACAGATGTTGTTGTGAAAAATAGTCTGAGAATGTGGCATCAATGACCTTACAACACTTATGTTTCTGTTGCCATAGAAAATAATAGTAATAAATAGTATTTGTTTGTTTCTCAAAATGTTGTTATGAACAGAGGTGTGGACTCGAGTCACATGACTTGGACTCGAGTCAGACTCCAGTCATTAATTTTATGACTTTAGACTTGACTTGAAAAAAGGTTGTAAGACTTGTGACTTGACTTGGACTTTTACACCAGTGACTTGGGACTTGAATTGGACTTGAACCTGTTTACTTGAAAAGACTTGATATTTTACCCAAATCTAAAATTTAACATACATATTATATAAAAAGTGCGGACCATTAATTCACTTTATTCATTCATTCATTCTTACCACACTCTGTATGTATGTGAGCGTGGGCTGTAGCACAGCCAATCAAATTAACCAGATTTGAAAAAAACAAGAACAAAAACGCTGGAGCCAAAAGTGCTTCCAAGAGTAATTTCTTTCGGGTACATAAACTACGAAGTAGTCAACAAAAAACGAAATGCAATATGCAAAACATGCAAGAAGAGAATCACAGACGGAGATGGAACAACTTCCAACTTTGTCCGACATTTGAAGTTGCATAAAGAACGGTAGGTGGTGCTTTTTTTTTTCTTTTTTCTTTTGCTAAGATGAGACAGCTGACTTAGCTAACTTCATCTTATTAGCAAATGTTCTTCGGGCTACGTTGATGATACTGTTTGGCTTTAACAGGTATGATATGTTTGTCATGCTATTTTAAATCCGGTCCTGGAAGCGCATCCAAGAATAACATGCAACTTGTCAGCTCAGAATTGTCGGTGAATGGTGAGCAGGGTCCGTTTCAGAAAGTGGGTTCTGTAGCTGTACTCAGTCTCTCTCCGTCTCCTCCCCATCATTAACCCCGTAGATTTAACCCAGTTTAGACTGACAAATATTTATTTTACCAGAACATCACAATTCAAAATCACTGTGTTTAATTTGCAATTAGTGTATGATCGTGTTTAACTTTTGCATGTCTGAGCCAGGGAAAAATTTTTTTGGTTAGAAAATCTGGCCCACCTTAGTGTGTAATTGAGTTGTCCTGCTATACATGGCCTTTTTCTTCTGTCATTTATGTCAATACATCAAATAAAATACTTTGATCTTATATTATTAGCTGTTGTTTATTTGCAAAGGTTATTCTCAACAGGGATGCTAGACAAAAACGGCGTTTTCTACAGACAGCCTAGCATACGCTCTCCACTTGCGAGTGAAAAAAGAAAAAGAAAAAACACCCCTTCCCTATTGGTGTTAGAGTTTACCATGTCAGCCAATCAAAAAAATGATAAGGCAACATGTGACATTTGGTTGTTTAGGGAGAAGGGGAAGTTTTTAGGAGTGACACCCGCGACGGAAAGCGGGCGAGCGAAAGAAAGAGAGAGTGTTTTCATATGTGAGACATTAGTGACGTTTAGCGTGTTTGGAGGCTGTAGTTAGTTTGTTGTGTAGTTATTGTTTTGTATTGTGTGTCGGTTAGACTGCTGAATTTCATATTTGATCTAAAAAAGCTGTCAAAGGCAGATTCCAGTGTAAACGCTGTCTCCACATAGAAAACTGGACTGTTGCACCTCCAGTTGTCAGACCTGCAGGGTTTAGGCCTGTGGTGTTCTCCTCTGTCTTATACTGAACACAAACTACATTTTTTGGACTGGCACAAATAATTTGTGTGCCTTCTTATTTGATGCAGCACACCTGATTGTTCTGTAAATAGATTTAAATGGTTATATAAAAAACGCCTGAGGCCTTGGCTGCATTTTTAGGTAAATAGTACCATATAACTTTGTTGTTTGCAAAACTTGTGCATAATTTTTTAGAAATGTACAATTTCTATTTGCATTTCAAGTTATGAAAATGATTCGTTAAACATGTAAAAAAATATAACTTTTTCTACTCGGATTCTGAATTTTTTGTCTGAATTTAGATCAACTGTGCTAATATAGTATACCAAAATGAAAAAAATAACTCAAATTTCAGATATTTGAGGTTGTGCTGTAAATAATGATACCAAACAAGGCAAGAAAAACATATTTTAAAAGTGAAATATAGAAGTAAAATCAAAAGTAGTCAAGAACGGCCAATTATACCCGGGACCCCAGAGGGTTAAAAAAAAGACTTGAAAGGACTTGAAATTCAAAGTTTCGGACTTGGGACTTGACTTGAAAGTTGTCTGTCTTGACTTGCGACTTGACTCTGACTTGCTTGACTTTACTTGAGACTTGACTTGTGACTTGAGGATAAAGACTTGGGACTTACTTGAGACTTGCGAAACAATGACTTGGTCCCACCTCTGCAATATAGGCAGGTATAATGCTTAAATACATACACCATCTCTACTATCCTAAGTATACTGCCTAAGCAAAAAAACAGTAGCATTTAAACTCTTAGGGTCAATTTTTGTAATGTAAAAAGTGCAGGGGCAGCACTTGGACTGATTTTTTGGATTTCATATGGAAGACATTATTGCATTTTCATGATAAAATAATAATTTTGGAGCAGGAAAGAAAACACAATGTGAATTCACTAAATAGAATATAATTTTTAGGGATTAAATTTCAATTTTACGTTCTTTCCAAACAAGTGCTTGCAGGAACCTTCAGCATAAGCAGGCCACTCTGGCGGATGCTGTAAACAGTTGGAGGTGAGTGGAGGAAGACAGGACAAATGGACAGGACATGTGGAAGAGAGCCAGAGATTAATAATAACTAACATTAAATGCAGAGGTGTGTAAACACATAGTGAGTGAAGAAGAAATACTAAAGTGCAAATAATAAAGTGCATCATGGAAATCGCACAGGAGCCTGGACCTATTGCAATGTAACTAAGGGAGGATTCAGGGTCACCTGATCCAGTCCTAACTATGCTTTAGAAAAAAGGAAAGCCTAATCTTAAAAGTAGAGACAGTGTCCGTCTCTAAAATCCAAACTGGAAGCTGGTTCCATAGAAGAGGCACCTGAAAACTGAAGGCTCTGCCTGCCATTGTACTTTTAAATACTCGAGGACAGGCATGTCCAAAGTCCAGCCGGCAGGTTCAAATTTGCCTCTGTCATAAAATCAATAATATGCGACCCATCAGCACTGCTGACCGTGCAAAAAAACTATATTCCTCCAGAAGATGGCAGTAGACTTATGGCTACACTATCGACATGTGACCTTTGACACTTTTTCAGGCTATTTCTAAAATGGCAAGTGTAACTACAAAATGGAAAGTTGACAGCGAGGGCCACCACCTCCAGGACAAGTGGAAGTTGTTGTATTTTTTCACTAAAATATGAAACAGCTGTGTCTGCCTAATTTGCCAAGAGACTGTGGCTGTTTTCAAAGAGTTCAATATTAAGAAGCACTACCAAACAAAACATGCTAACTACAACAAGCTAACTAGGAAGGAACGTGATGAAAAATTGAAGCAACTGGAGCAGCGCTTTTTCACAAGAGGTTGTGAGTCAAATGAAAATGCCACAAAGGCAAGCTACGAGGTGGCAATGCTGATTGCCAAGCACTGCAAACCTTTTTCTGAGGGTGAATGTATTAAAGACTGTGTGATGAAAATGGTGAGAAATTTTGTCCTGAGAAGAAGCAAGAGTTTGCCAATGTTTGCCTGGCTCGTAACACTGTGGTGTGAAGAACTGAAAACGTTTCATCTAATATTAACAGAGAGTTAGAAGCAAAAAGAGTGGAGTTTTTTTTTTCGTTAGCCTGCGACGAAAGTACAGATGCATCTGCCACTACTCAGTTACTGATTTTTTGAGAGGAATGAAATGAATGTAAGTGAAGAGCTACTTGACCTCTACAGCCTTAAGGACTAAACAAAAGGAAGAGATTTATTTGCTGCTGATTGTTCTGCCGTAGATGACATGAAACTATTGTGAAATAAAGTCACTGGTATTATTACAGATGGCACACCTGCCATGGCTGGGGAGCGAAATGGATTAACAACCCTAGTCTGTAACAAAGTCAGCAAAGAAGGAGGCAAAGCTATAAAACTTCACTGTATTATTCACCAACAAGGACTCTGTGCTAAACATATGAAATAGGATCATGTTATGAAACTGGTGGCTATTAATTATATCCGCTCCAAAGCCCTGTGCCACCGACAGTTTCAACAGTTTCTATTTAACATCCAGGCTGAATATGGAGATGTTGTGTACAGCACGTCATGTGCACAATGACGTGAGATAGCTGAGTTAGGGGTCTGCATTGCAGCACTTCTACTCTCTTAAGGAGGAAATTGGACAATTCTTGGGACAACCGATGCCAAAACTATCTGATCATGTTTGGCTGGCTGATTTAGGATTTTTAGTAGACATAACATGACATCTGAACCAAGGTTATTATCATTAACTAAAACTAACGAAATAACGAAAACTAGAAGTGAAAAAACATTTTCGTTAACGGAAATAAAACTAAAAAAAAAAAGGAAAACTAACTAAAACTGTAATGAGTGTTCACAAAACTAACTAAAATTAACTGAATTTATAGCAAAAATGTGTTTAGTTTTCGTTGATGTGTGCGTGTCACACAATAGTCAAGGGTGAAAAAGAAGTTTAGTTTCCAGGTTTTTTTCTTGCTGTGTCTCATTATGCCAGCAGGTGGCAGTACGTTAGTCGAGTCGTCTGTGTTGCTGCTCCGTCCACGCGCAGAATCATGTCAGGAAAAGTCTGGAGAAAGCACCAGAGTCCAATTTGGGATTACTTTGAATATGACTGTGTTTTGGATAAAGCAAGTGTCTTGTAGTGGAACGAGACAAATTATGAGGGACATTTCTAAAGGGAAAAAAATCCCACAAACCTTAAAGTGCACTTGAAAAGCTCACACAAGAAGGCTAACCTAGCTTACCTTGAGAAGGTAAGGGAGCACACTCCACCCTCATCCCCAGAAACAGAAGCTAACACCAGGCAAGGCAGCGTGATACATCCCGAGACAACAGGACCGGGATATCTACATAACTGTGTGAGTCAATTGCCTTCAAAAGGTTTATCAATTCACTTGAACCAAAATTACGAACACCCGGTGCTGCAAGAGTTAATAGTCTCATTGCGGCCAAGATATACATTTTATAGTTGCCTGGTATCAACGGTTGTTCATCTGCCCTAATCTATTTATTTATTTATTTATTTAAAGAACCCATAGGTGGGAATGTGAGTTGTCTGTCTCTGCGTGTTAGCCCTGCGACAGACAGGCGACCTGTCCAGGGTGTAGGGTATGGTAGCTGGAATAGCAACATCCCTAAGGATAAGCAGAAGAGAATGACTGATATGATGAAACTGGGATTTTGTTACACTTAATTATTGCAAACACAACTAAAACTATAACTGAAACTAATCAAAACTAAACGGAAACTAAGGATTTTCAAAAAAATAAAAACTAAACTAAACTAGCAAACAATTGGTAAAAACTAATTAAAACTAATATAAAATTGAAAATCTGAAGTCAAAACTAAATACAAATAAAAACTAATGAAAATTGCAAAACTATTAAAACCCTGATCTGAACGTGCTGAACACGAGCCTTCAGGGGCAAAATGCAGTCGTAAGCCAACTACTGTATATTCACACATCAAAGCCTTGGGGACCAAACTGCTACTTTTCCAAAGGCACCTGTCACAAACGCAGCCCAATACTACACATTTCCCATCGCTGCAGGAAATAATGACAGGTAAATGAGGAGGTATGCAGCAGACATCTCTTCTCTGGCTGAGGAGTTTCAACAGCGCTTTTGGGATTTTGCAGCTATTGAAAAGGAGATCATGCTTTTTTCCTCTCCTTTGTCCGTGGACCCTGATGACGCTCCTGGCCATCTGACATCAAGTATCACAGTCAGCACCAACAGTTCCCTCTTGTTGACTTTTACTGCCAGCTGGATAAAAGCAGATACCAGGAGATTCGAGCTAAGAAAATGCTGAGCTTGTTTGGCTCAATATACTTGTGCGAGAAGACATTCAATTCAATTCAATTCAAATCAATTCAATTTAATTCAATTCAATTTTATTTATATAGCCCCAAATCACAACAACAGTCGACCTCAAGGCGTTTTATATTGCTTTATATTGTACAGTAGATAACTCAATGCATTATGGGAATCCCCCGGCAGCCTACGTCCATTGCAGTATAACTAAGGGAGGATTCAGGGTCACCTGGTCCAGCGCTAACTATATGCTTTAGCAAAAAGGAATGTTTTAAGCCTAATCACAAAAGTAGAGATATTGTCTGTCTCCCGAATACAAACGGGAAGCCGGAAGTTCCAAGGAAGAGGGACCTGAAAACTGAAGGCTCTCCCTCCCATTCTACCTTTAAATACTCTAGAAACAACAAGTAAGCCTGCAGTCTGAGAGTGAAGTGCTCTAATGGGGTGATATGGTACGATAAGGTCATTAAGATGAGATGGGGCCTGATTATTCAAGACCTTGGATGTGAGGAGCAGGATTTGAAATTGTGGATTTAACAGGGAGCCAATGAAGAGAAACCAAAATACACTGCATTCCAAATGATTATGTAAATATTATTTAAGTGTCATAAAGATTAAATATGTTGTTTTTAAATGAAACTCATGGATGGCATTGTGTCTCAAGGTTCTTTGGATCACTGAAATCAATCTCGGACACGGACTGTGATAATTAGTTTGCCAGGTGAGCCCAATTAAACGAAAAACTACTAAAGAAGGATGGTCCACATTATTAAGCAGACCACCATTTCCAGGCAATATGGAAAAGAAAAAGGATCTCTCTGCTGCTGAAAAGTTTGAAATGGTTAAATGTCTTGGACAAGGAATGAAAACCTTAGATATATCACAGAAACTTCATCGTACTGGTAAAAGATTTGTGGCTGAGTCGCAGCACACACGGGTTACATGCAGATAAAGGCACAATGAGGAAGGTTTCTGCCACACAAATATATCAGATTAGGAGCCACATGAACGTCAAGGTGTGGAATCCTCCAGAGACTTGCAGTTATGCATATGCATATGCATATGTGCCATTCTTTTTTAAGATCGGTGAGCAAAGTGTTTTAATTTTTCATTGTTTATCTTCACTTTTCATGAGTTCATTGTAAGCAAAACATTCCAGTATTTATTGGGAAATTGTTTACAATGTTTTGTGGAAAACTTTATTTTATTTACTGGAAAAAAAAACATTTGAAACCGACGCACAGATTATTATGTGTTTTACTGTTATTTTCAATTTGTAACATGGGTAACGTTACAAATAGTACATCTTAGGTGATAGCGAATTGTGAACTGTGATTAAATGGGAACTTAATATGTTCTATGACACTGTTGTTGACAGGTCAGGGTTTTTTTTTTTTTTTCCTTTGATGCATTTGAATTGGTCTAATATGGCAAGCCAATCCCACTGATGGACCAGTAGATTTTGTTCCTGTGCTGCACGGCAGAATGTGGTAGGCCAGCTGCAACAAAAAAAACCCACGCCAATTTGAACTTGCTTTCCCCTTGCACACACTCCCCTGGACTTTTGGATGTTGTACTATGAGGACTTTTACAGACTCTAGACATCATCCATACACAGGAAGTGGCAAGTTGGACTTGTTCCTCCAATTTATGGGTTTTGGTACAATCAGTTAACAAAGTCTACGCAATGTCAAATGGATGTTGTCCTTTGGACTTTTGTCACTGAAATTGTATTTCATTTTGAATTGGAAACCTGAATTGTGCATTTAGAAGGGTGCACCCAGGCAAGATTTTTAAGGTGATTACTGTGATTGTGCTACAAGGTTGTCCCTTAGAAGAAACAGTGGTACCAAAAAGAGAAACTTATTTGAAATATTTTTATTGGTTGTTTTGTTACAAATTTTCTTTTCTTTTAATGAGGAAAATATACAAGCCGGCATTTCAAAAAATTCAAAGCTGTCCGAGTCTCATTCACTTCACTTCTTCTATACGTAGCCGAACCTTCTGGTCCAAATCATTTGAGCTTCTTTGCCTCAGATTTTGGTGAAGCACATCTTGACCTAAGGGTCTTTTTAGTGTCGAGAGGGTTACATGTCCTTTTATTAACTCCACAAGTAGAGCTGGTCATTAGACGCACCCTAACTGGGTAAGGGTGTCATAGGTCTGTAGTGCTGTCCTCCGTTTTAGGGAACATATTACGTTTTAAAGTAAGTTACAGGGCTTTTCCCTGCCTTTCTGGATGACTTATATTTTACTAAAAACTATCTGTTATACATATCCACACAATTATGGATTATTATTACAATATGATGAAAAAACTGTGTATTTTTTAAAAAAAATCCATCCATCCATCCTCATCCGCTTTATCCGAGGTCGGGTCGCGGGGGCAGCAGCCTAAGCAGAGAAGCCCAGACCTCCCTCTCCCCAGCCACCTCCTCCAGCTCATCCGGGGGAACACCAAGGCGTTCCCAGGCCAGCCGAGAGATATAATCTCTCCAGCGCGTCCTGGGTCTGCCCCGGGGCCTCCTCCCGCTGGGACATGCCCGGAACACCTCACCCAGGAGGCGCCCAGGGGGCATCCTTGTCAGATGCCCGAACCACCTCAACTGGCTCCTTTCGATGTGGAGGAGCAGCGGCTCTACTCTGAGCCCCTCCCGGATGGCCGAACTTCTCACCCTATCTCTAAGGGAGAGGCCAGCCACCCTTCGGAGGAAGCTCATTTCTGCCGCTTGTATCCGCGATCTCGTTCTTTCGGTCACTACCCACAGCTCGTGGCCATAGGTGAGGGTCGGGACGTAGATCGGCCGGTAAATTGAGAGCTTCGCTTTTACACTCAGCTCCCTCTTCACCACGACGGACCGGTGCAGCGTCCGCATCACTGCAGCCGCAGCACCAATCCGTCTGTCGATCTCCGGCTCCCTTCTCCCATCACTCGCGAACAAGACCCCAAGATACTTAAACTCCTCCACTTGGGGCAGGAACTCATCCCCGACCCAGAGTGGGCACTCCACCCTTTTCCGGCTGAGAACCATGGCCTCAGATTTGGAGGTGCTGATCCTCATTCCCGCTGCTTCACACTCGGCCGCGAACTGTTCCAGTGCGAGCTGGAGGCCCCCACCCGATGAAGCCATCAGAACCACATCATCCGCAAAAAGCAGAGATGAGATTCTGAGGCCACCGAAGTGAAAGCCCTCCGCCACTTGGCTGCGCCTAGAAATCCTGTCCATAAAAATTATGAACAGAATTGGTGATAAAGGGCAGCCCTGGCGGAGCCCATCACCCACCGGAAACGAGTCCGACTTATTGCCGGCAATGCGAACCAAACTCTTACAACGGTTGTATAGGGATCGAATGGCCCGTAGCAATGGGCCAGACACCCCATACTCCCGCAACACCTCCCACAGGACACCCCGAGGGACACGGTCGAATGCCTTCTCCAAGTCCACAAAACACATGTAGACTGGTTGGGCAAACTCCCATGCACCCTCAAGTATCCTCGAGAGGATAAAGAGCTGGTCCAGTGTTCCGCGACCAGGACGAAAACCGCATTGTTCCTCCTGTATCCGAGGTTCGACTAACGGACGAACTCTCCTTTCCAGCACCCTGGCATAGACTTTCCCAGGGAGGCTGAGGAGTGTGATCCCCCTGTAGTTGGAACACACCCTCCGGTCCCCCTTCTTAAAGATGGGGACCACCACCCCGGTCTGCCAGTCCAGGGGTACTGCCCCTGATCTCCACGCAACATTGTAGAGGCGTGTCAACCAGGACAGCCCTACAACGTCCAGAGCCTTCAGGAACTCGGGGCGGACCTCATCAACACCAGGGGCTCTGCCACCGAGGAGTTGTTTAACTGCCTCAGTGACCTCGACCCCAGAAATTGGCGGGTCATTCCCCTCATCCCCAGACTCTGCTTCCTCCTCGGAAGACGTGTCAGTGGGATTAAGGAGGTCCTCGAAGTATTCCTTCCACCGTCTGACAATTTTCTCAGTCGACGTCAGCAGCGCACTGCCAGCACTATACACAGTGCAGGTAGAGCACCGCTTTCCCCTCCTGAGACGCCTGACGGTTTGCCAGAATCTCTTCGAGGCAGTCCGAAAGTCTTTTTCCATGGCCTCTCCGAACTCCTCCCACACCCGAGTTTTTGCTTCAGCCACTGCCCGAGCCGCATTCTGCTTGGCCTGTCGATACCTGTCAGCTGCCTCTGGAGTCCCACAGGCTAACCAAGCCCGATAGGACTCCTTCTTCAGCCTGGTGGCTCCCTTCACCTCTGGTGTCCACCATTTGGTTCGGGGATTACCACCACGGCAGGCACCAACAACCTTGCGGCCGCAGCTCAATGCAGCAGCTTCGGCAATGGAGACGCTGAACATGGTCCATTCGGACTCAATGTCCCCAGTCTCCCTCGGAATGTTGTTGAAGCTCTGCCGGAGGTGTGCGTTGAAGATCTCGCGGACTGGGGCCTCTGCTAGACGTTCCCAGCACACCCTCACTACGCGTTTAGGTGCACCGGGTCTGTCCAGCGTCCTCCCCCGCCACCTGATCCAACTCACCACCAGGTGGTGATCAGTTGACAGCTCAGCCCCTCTCTTTACCCGAGTGTCCAGAACATATGGTCGCAGGTCTGGTGATACGATTACAAAATCGATCATCGACCTGCGGCCTAGAGCATCCTGGTGCCACGTGCACTTATGGACACTCTTATGTTCGAACAAGGTGTTCGTTATGGCCAAACTGTGATTTGCACAGAAGTCCAATAACAAAACACCACTCGGGTTCAGATCAGGGAGGCCGTTCCTCCCAATCACGCCCCTCCAGGTCTCGCTGTCGTTACCCACGTGAGCATTGAAGTCTCCCAATAGGACAACAGAGTCTCCAGGTGGGGCACCTTCCAGCACCCCCCCCAGGGACTCTAAGAAGGCTGGGTACTCTGAACTCCACTCGGCGCATAAGCGCAGATGACAGTCAGGACCCGTTCCCCGACCCTGAGGCGCAGGGAACAAACCCTCTCATCCACCGGGAAAAACCCCAACGTACCGGCAGCAAGCCGGGGGGATATTAGAATACCCACCCCAGCCCGCCGCCTCTCACCAGGGGCAACTCCAGACTGAGACAGAGTCCAGCCCCTCTCCAGGAGACTAGTTCCAGAGCCCAAGCCATGCGTAGAGGTGAGCCCGACTATATCTAGCCGGTACTTTTCAACCTCGCGCACTAACTCAGGCTCCTTCCCCACCAGAGAGGTGACATTCCATGTCCCTATTGCCAGTCTTGGCAGCCGGGGATCAGTCCGCCAGGGCCTCCGCTCCTGGCCGCCGCCCGACACACAATGCACCCGACCCCTATGGCGCCTCCTGCGGGTGGTGGGCCTGCGGGAGGATGGGCCCATGTCTCCTCTTCGGGCTGTGCCCGGCCAGGCCCCATGGACTAAGGCCCGGCCACCAGACGCTCGCCCTCGGGCACCCTCCCCGGGCCTGGCTCCAGGGCGGGGCCCCGGTAACCCTATCCCGGGCAGGGTAAACTGTTCCCTCGATGTTCTTTTCATACAGGTCTTCTGAATCGCTCTTTGTCTGGTCCCTCACCCAGGACCAATTTGCCATGGGAGACCCTACCAGGGGGCAAAAGCCCCCAGACAACATAGCCCCTGGGATCCCTGTGACACACAAACCCCTCCACCACGATAAGGTAGCGATTCACGGAGAGGTTTTTTTTTTTTTTTTTTTTTTTTTTTTTTTAAAATACATAAAGAAACAGATTATATTAGATTTAGATTTGATTTTTTATGTGTATATAATTTTTTTTAATTATTACTCATTATATAACATTGTCTAGACATGCCCTGTAAGGACATGAAGAGGAAACGGTGACAAAAGGAGCTATGTGCCTCACACAGCTGGATTAAAAAGAGCACAGGTAAGAATAACACATGTACCAGTTGGTGCAAGTATAAAAACAATAATAAATGCAATGTTTTTGTTCTATAACATTTTTCTATTATTACTTTACTATGGATTAGGTGCAAGAGTTGTTAAGTATGGATAATTAAATACTTAATACAATAGCAAATTGTGCCTTTTTCTCAGATGGACAGCAAGTGGAGAGTGATAGATGAGATGAGGAGATGGAAGCAGGAAGACAGGCAAAGAGTGAGTCACAGGCAGAGCCTTGTTCATTTCCCACAGTTTTTTTTAATCTGTGCCTTACGGCTCCAAGTGCTGTCACCAATCGTTGCATTTTATTATTATCTCATAACACTTCTTTAATAAGCTACATTCTCTATGGACTTTTTAATGTGTACAGTCTCAGATCAACACAGCCCTGCCCTCCGGCATTCTCAGCAGCAGGAGCAGCAGTGACCACTCAACAGCAACATTGTACCCCATCAGGTAAAACGTAGGCTGTGTTTGCTTCACATTGTCCCCACCTGATGACAGTAATGAAGACTGTGTCCAAATTCATTTGAAGGATGCTTCAAATGCCGTATTTGTCACAGCGACGCGACAAAGCCTGTCCAAATTCAAATGCGTCCTTCATTTCCTCGAATTTTAAAGATGGGTAGGCTGTATCCTTCGTGTTCTACCATATGCCAGGATTCATTGCAGGCCATACAGGAGATTTTTGTCTGATAACGATGGCGGACGAAGTGGGAGTTAATGCGGCAAAGGCAAACAAATGTAAGTATATGAAAATCTGGTGGTACAAAAGTTAAATTTTATATAGCGGTTGTGTTGTTAAGCTTTGGGCATCTACATAGACATGTTTTCTTTTATTAAATTAATTTTAAACTAGCTTGTATGGTGGGTCCTGCATTTTTTTTTATGTATTGATGCTTACATACAGGATATAAAGGAAGACACAGTAACAGTTTTCATCAACCAAACTTATTAATCATAAACTGAAAAAAGTATAGATGCTAACCTATAACCAACATTTTACATAATTGGGATTGACTATAACACGAGTAGAAAGAAAACCAAGTTGGTTGCCTGAAAATGAACCAGCCTTCCAGGAAGAAAGAGGGCCTTCTTTGAAGGAAAGCATCTTATATAGGTTCTCCAACAGGCATGTTCTTTATGAGATGGGAGGAGCTGTGAATTAGCACCTGAAAAGGAGGATGCAAAACAGGTCCACTAACCAACACTAACAAGACCAGAGTCTTCACATTAGATTCAGTCACAGAAAACCATCTTTATGGGTTTTAGGGGTTAGAAAAATGCCTAATTAACCAAAACAATAAAACATAACCAAGCCTGACATATTTAGGTTGTGAGACGTTATTGCAAAAAGTTAATTAAGGAAATGACACAACGGAGACCAGTATTGCTTTTGCTTTTGTTACAGCTCCTGACTTCAAAGTTCCCTTTCTCTTTACCCACCTGTACTGTTAAACATCACAGGAGACACTGTTAATTTCTCATAAATTTTGTATTTTTGTAACTTATCTTGTCATTGTAACTTATCTTACAGAAAATGTGCAAATTAAAAGTGAGAACAAGGTGCATCTACTAAAAATCGTGAATACATTCAAATCTCAGTGACGACCTCAAAGTCAAGGTCAGAGGTCAGGTTTTCTGATAATCTTGTGAATGCAATAACTTGAAAAAGAAGTCACCTGGCATTTTCAAATTGATACAATAGGTACATCTACTAAAAATCTCAGATGTGACCTACCACTTTGTGGCAGAATTGCTGTTGTTCCTAGTTACTTCTATTACGTTACAAGCAACTACCGGGACCACACTGACATGAGCGACCTATTCTTTCACAAATGTTTAGAGAAGCAGTCTGCATACCTAGGGGCTTGAATTTTATATATTTGTTGCCATGGAAGTGACTGGAACAACTGAAATGTGGCATCAGAATGAAATTTGTTCCACTTCTGCAGGTTCAATTATCAAACCTAATTACGAAGGTCTGAATCAAGCAGGGAATGAACAAATTAAGAGATCACCAATCAAAGCTTACATAAACTACCTAACAATAGCATAAACACTTGAACAAACAGAATGAAAGTGCTTTTGTCTGGATAAAACTAATCATCCTTTATTAATAGGCACTATTTATTTATGAATGATGTTTGAGATCTAGTATGTAATGTAAGCTGCCGTTTTCACATTTACTTATAGATGTATGCGTCATTTTCTATTTATAAAACATGTGACATAACATCATACCAGCGAGCAGTCATGTAGTCGAAGGGCATCCACTGCACTGTTTTCACACCATTTCTTATCCACTCAGATTAAATGTTGACCTTTCAGTGTGTTACTTGAAAACAGCTGACATATATTGTTAGAAGGATACTGATGAAAGGTATTAATTTTTATTTACCAGTCTTCCAGGTTGTGTGTGTGGAAATATTCTGCAAGCAAACATGCAAGTTTTTGTTTATTACCAGTGTGGTTATAGTTATAGTGTATGAATTAGCATTTGATACACTAATTAATTAATTACACTTAATTCCTTACATGTAGAGTGTTTTAGTCAAAGCACAGTACTTTGAAATCTGAGACAAATCTGAGAAATCTGGAGACAAGCATGTCTTTGAACATGAAGAAAATGTCTCTAGGATTGAATTATTGCTGCATCACAGTCATAACAAATATTTATTCTGAACCATCACTAATGTAACAAGTGATAAATCTTCATTCTCTGTTATTATTTTTCTTTTTCTTTTTTTTTTAAAGAACAAAAGAATTGTTGCAAAATAATACAAATATGAGGGAAAATTTGAAGAAAACAGTTTTTGGAAACCTAACTGTAAATAATAATGTTAAAAACTTCTAAAAGTAAATAAATACTTATCAGTGTGGAAAATCTTCAGTTGTAACAGAAACGTAAAGGTCATTGTCTGCATCAACGTACATGCCACTGAGGCCACATTTCTAGACTGCTTTTCAAAGTGGCTTCATTAAGAGACTAATAATGCAACAGGAAACCTCCATACATACATTCATGAACTGGCTGTGAAGCAGGCAGGATTGGACCCAAATGCAGATTTACAGACAGGACTTGAACTCGAAAACAAAGATTTATTGCAGAAGATACTAAACTAAACTAAACTGGAATACAGGAACCTAAACTGAGCATACAGAGAAACACACGGGGAAAAACACCCATTAGGGAGAACCTGACGCAGGACAGAGGGAGACGCAGACATAAATACACAGGGCACGACAAACGAGGGATAAAACTACAGGAGGGAACACAGCTGAATGTGATCTAACTAACAAGACGGGGAAACAAAACTGATAGTCTCCTGTCTGGTGTGCATCATGTTCAAAGTAAAACAGGAAGCACTAAAACGCAGACTCATTAACACAACATGAAACAGGAGCTGTGAGGAAATAATGAGGGGGATGCGGAAACAGCTAAGGGAGTTGAGACACAGAGAGAGAGAAAGAGAGCAAGGGAGCAAGGAACTGAGAAGGCGAGATAGCAAAAGAGAGAGAGTGACATGACGGGCTGGGAAAACATGGATAAACGTGACAGACAGGGGAGACAGAATGAACAGGAGAAGGGGGAACATGGGAACAGAAAAGGGAAACAAGACAGAAGGACACACACACGCACACAAACACACAGAGAGACATACAGAGGACAAAAACACAAGGGGCGACTAAATGGACAAGAAACTAAACAGGGAATATAAGAAACTCAAAATAGACTAAATGTAAGACTACTAATGAACCTAAACTAAACCACCTAAGGTCAACTGAATTACACAAAAGGTAAATAATAACAGAAAACTCTTAAGTACAAAGAAACTAAACTATACCAATGGAGTCTGGGAAACATAAATCACTCCTCAAGATCAAAACAATAATAAGTAAGCAAGATTCAAAAGTCCACAAACACAAAACACTGGGTCAATGATCCACAGTCATGACATTTAGAAGCAAAATAATTTGTTTTTATAACAGGTGACTAAAAGAAAGCAGCATTAAAAACATTAATAATGTCATAAAATATTAACCTTCCCTTTTTGAACTAATCTTTTTTTTTAAGTCTTTCTATTCTGTCATGAACTTTCAGTATTTAAACTATTTGTTTCCAAAAGAGGTGAACAAGACAAAGAGACAAAAAGAAAACAATTACTGTTGAAATTAAAAATATGATTGAGAATGTAATGCAAACAGTATTATTCAATAATACATAACATTTTCTGTGGTAACAAAAACATAAAAGGTCATTGTCTATGTCACTAGATGTCAGTGATGCCACATTCTCAGACTGTTTTCAAACCATTTTAGTAAAAGACTAATTTTCATGGTCCTGTATGTGGCCCAGTGTTTTGTGTTTAATTTATCTTTCTTTATTATTTGTTATTCATGGTTTTTAGTTCTCTTGAGGTTAGATTTTGTTGTTCTAGCTTCTAGTTTCAGTCAGTGTGCCTTCCCTGTGTCCGTGTTATGTCTTCTCTTTGCCTTTTTTTCCTGTTCCACAGTTCATGCCTCTGTCAAGTCCGCGTCTCTTTGTTAGACTTCCTGTTTTACTTTGACAGTGTGTCTGTTGACATTGTATTCCTGTTTGCTTCCTTTGTCTTGTTAGTTCTGATTAACTCTCAGCTGTGCTGTCCACCTGTGTCTCATTCCCTCGTTATCCCTCTGTGTTTATAAGCCCTGTGTTTTCCTCTGCTTTTTGTCACGTCGTACCCTCACCGTGCTGTGTTTTCTCCTCCGTGTTTCTGGTAACGTTCTAGTTCTCTGCTTACAGTTTTGTTTTCTAGTTTCCCCAGTTTTTCTAGTCAGTGCTACATGCTTTAGTTTCCTTGTTTTCATGTTCAAATTCTCCAGTAAATAAAGCTGCGCTTTGAGTTTCATTTTTCCGTCTGTGAGTCCTGCATTTGGGTCCTGTCTCCTGCCTGCCACACAGCACACCCTGACACTAATAATAGAACAGAAAGCCTCTATCAGTATCTAAATAGCTTTTGTGTGTCCTGTACATGTTACGCATGTTTTGAAGGTCATCAAAGGGAAAAAGTCATGATTGTTGGTGTGATTAGAATTGCAGAATACTAATACTGCACTACTGTTCCTGCAGAAATAACAAGAAAGGCTATGAAAATAAACACTTAAAAAAAAAGTTAAGACACTGTACTACTGATAGTTTAAGACAGAGGTTCCCAAAGCGTGGGGCGCAGAGCCATTGCAGGGGGGGCGCGGTATGAAAAGAAAATTTAAAAAAAAAAGAAAGCTTGGACACTGCTAACATAATGGACAGGTTTTTGACGGGGCTCCCACACAAACGCAAAGCAGGAGATGAAGCATCGCTGAATATGTTTCCAAACCACTTCCTTCCAAGCCAAAGACTAGAAAATATGGTGAAGCATATCTTCCCTTTGGCTTCACCTGCACAAGTGCCAAGGTAGGTCTCTCCTGCAAAATTAGTTTTCCCTGCGTCGAACATTTTTCTTGTAAAACAAAGGGGGGCCTGGCAAAAAAAGTTTGGGAACTACTGGTTTAAGATGTCTGATATAGAACAAATGTTTCACATATATTGTACAAACAAACCTTAAACAGAAGCACTCTTTTTAGAGCAGCTCCCTCTCTGGGCAGTATTTACTTTTTGTGTCATTCGCGAATGAGCCGGCTTTAAGAGCCAGTTCTTTGTGGAATCGAGAAGAGCTGACTCCTGTCAGGAAAGGGCCGGCGTTCTTCTAAGAATGCATGCAGGTAGGGCCAATATTTTATTTTAGTGGACATTATGTGAAAGATTGTGGGTGGCAGATGCTACAAAGACAGCAAGTGGCCACCCACCATCCATATATGACTTCCATAATGGGAGGACTTAGCATCTAGCATCTAGACATTGCTTGAGGCTGTGAACACTGCTATTCTCTTGTGATGTGAAGCAGTTAAGAATGATTCCTCGAGTAAAACTTGAGGAACATGACATGCATCTGTTTAAAGAGACATCTATGAATAGATACCAATGAAAAGCAGAAGTATTCAAAAGAGAAAAAACACAGGTCTTTAAAAATTAATTGCTCATTTTAAAGACTGCACTATTTTAATAGTTTAACTGAATAACATGTCAAAAAAGCTCAATCCCAATATATATATCAAAATCAAATATATGAAAAAAAAGCTCAGTCCTCTTATTGCATTTACAAATCATATGAAAATCATAAATGTTTTAAAGAAAACAAGCATAAAGAAGTAAATTGTCCAAGTGTAGTGTGGTCAAGTAAAGTAAGGTACACATCAGGGGCGTGCAGAGATGTTTAAAGGGGTGGGTGCTCAAAGTTAATTAGAACTAGGCTGAATAACAACAACTCACATTCATCAGGAATCTAATATGGAATCACATCATACTATATCACTGTCATTAGGTGGGGACAATGCAAAGCAAACACAGCCAATGTTTTACCTGATGGGTACAATGTTGCTGTTGAAGGGTTGCTGCTGCTCCTGCAGCTGAGATTGCTGGAGGGCAGGACTGTGTTGATCTGGACTGTAGACGTTAAAAAGTCCATAGGAGAGATGGTAGCTCATCAAAGAATTGTTATGAGATAATAACAAATTGCAAAGATTGGTGACAGCACTTGGAACCGTAAGACATGTCTGTGGGAAATAAACTAGGCTCTGCCTGTTCCTCCTTCCATCGCCTCATCTCATCTCTCACTCTCCACCTGCTGTTCATCTGAGAACAAGGCACAATCTGCTACTGCATTAATCTATTATTTAATTATCCACACTTAACAACTCTTGCACCTAATCCATAATAAAGTAATGATATAAAAATGTTATAAAACCAAAATTGTGTTTATTATTATTTTTATACTTGAATCCCTCTGCAATGCAACAACTGGTACATGTGTTATTGTTACCTGTGCTCTTTTTAATCCAGCTGGTGAAGGATCCACTGCCTTTAACAGCCTCACCCAGTTCCTTTTGCCACTGTTTCCTCCTCGTGCCCTTACAGGGCATGTCTGGACAATGTTATATCATGAGTAATAATTTTTAAAAAATCCATACACGTAAGACACACACACATGCACATACAGTGACATTTTATACCTTTTCCAGAATACTGTATATACTATGGCTATGCTGATCCAGAATCCTTCCCTTATTATTTATTCCTAGTGCTATAATAATAAAGTAATCAGAATAAAAAATAAAGTAATGAATACAAAATAATGTATTTTATGATGATTCTGTAGAGATACAATAATTTTGCTGCTGTAAAATCTGCATTTTGTCATATTTGAAATATAGATATAATCTGTTTAATGTGTTTTCTTTAAAACACACTGTGTTTTTTTTTTAAATATCGTAATTATAATAATCAGTTATGTATAAATGCATATTAGATAGTTTTTACTTGTGGAGTTAATAAAAGGAGAAGTAATGTTTTGTTGTGCTGTTGCACACACAGCATGCTCATTTGTTTCAATTCGTCAGTTGCCACAATACAACTTACCAATGTTTATATAATAGCCTAACACATCAGGAAAGGGGCAGGTGCTCAAGGCTACTTAATAGCACCCTCTATGAGTGAATTCATATCTCCTACCTGAAGAAAGAAATAATGGTAATCAACTTATTTCAGATCAAGATTCAAATCAGAGTAAAGTTAGGATTAACCAGGGAAAGGACAAAATAACAAGTTCATATACCAAGCGAACATAAACTGCCTAACAATTTAAGTACAAGAAAGATTCAATTACATAATACATACTTAAACAAAACATGTTAATGTGTGTTTCACATGCATGTGACTAATGGTTGAAAACAGGGTGTTAAAAAAACTTCAAAATAGAAATCAATTATTAATCAAATGGCATCCACAACATTGTATTTATAGATTTACTAATCCACTTTAATTTCACCAGATACCATGTCTGTCTACTTGTCAGCACATTTTCACAATAAACTCCTCATAATTGCAATCCCTGTGAAGTCCATGCAGAAAATCTGACTTGAATCTCCAGTTGGCCACTCCCAAGTGAAATACAGTAGAGCTTATAACTTTTGTTTTGTTTTGTTTTTGTGACCTGTTGTTACCTACCGCCCTAACTGTCTCCGTTTAGGAATGAAACTCTGCCAGCTCCACCCTACAAACTCGACGTCCCAGAAGTTCTTCTTTTATTTTTGCACTGCTTATTAGAAAAAGTCCATCACTGTGAGTTTACAAGAAAGTGTTATATAATGGCCTTTGTAATCCAGATGGACACAGTGAAGGAGAATAAAACAGCAGTGTTTAAGTGTTCGGACACAACACTTTCAATTTAGATAGTGTAACTGAGGCATTAACACTTTATATGACTAAAATTTTACAAATATTTATAACTTTTATAAAACCTACAAGGTTGTGATTTTTTGTAAATATTTATGAGATTTAATATGATTTCAAACGTAGTATGATTTCAAACAATATGTAAAGCATTCTCTTTTACGTTCATGTTTGTTTTTGTTTATTTATTTATTTATGCCAGGAAACCACAATAGCTGCATATTCAACACATTCTCACTCGCAACTCGTCAAATGTGTGACGCATGGTCAGGCTCCCTCTGCTTCACTTATCGACGTGCAAGGTACCCCCCTCGCGTCAAGAATTGACGTGCAGGGTCCTCTTATTGAATTCTATAGAGCTCCCTAAACGTTGTTTATTGACGACGAGAGATTGCCACGGAAGAGCCTGTTGTCCGTATACAATCACATTGTAGTGACGTATACAGAAATTATATAATGTAAACAACTACCTGAGAAACAGCAAATACAGCATATAAATTAATTATAGGCCATTACTTTTGTATCGTTTATTGCATTTATGGAGGGAGTGATGTATGCTGGGTAATGTCACAGCTAGCCACTGGGTGACTTTATTCGCCCGCTTCAAATGTTATCAGTCCATACAATGGGCGTTATTAGCAGAAATCAGTCCCATAGATATGTGCCATCTCCACCTGCTAGATTGTTCAGAAGGTTGTTATCATCCATCCAGATGGAGGATCACTAACAGGAGCGTGGAAAGACTCCAGAATCCACTCTGGCTGGAATCCGGTGGATACAGCAGTGTTTACAGGTAAGGCCATTTAAAAGGACAGCATTTATAGAATGACTATTAAAAGTCAGCGAGTGTCAATAATGTTAATGTGGTTATGTTAGTAATACACCGAGTGCTAATATAACAGCTTTAAGATGCATTTGTAGATATTATTACGCGTTTTACCGTCTTTATGGTGCTAGCTTAAAGTTACGGTGTAAACGTTAGCTTATATTGTAGTAAAGTTGTTACTGTTTAAATGATGTTAGGACAGAAAAATTAGCTTCTGTCATGACTAATGAAGTTACTAGTCAATAAAGTTTCCAGTAAAGTGATTAATCGCAGCCACAGATTGACAGTAAATATCTCGATTAGCTTCAATGCATCTGTAATAAATATGTGCAAGTTTCAGTGCTTCGTTTAAAATGTATGATACTTATACTGACCCAGGGTCAGTGTAAAATACAGTCCTAGCTGTGTGAACAAAGTCTGGCTCCTTTAATCCTGCATGACAAGCCTCAGGTTATTATTACTCTTTCCTGCTGACACACCTGTCACACCTGAGAATCAGCTAGAAACTTACAGAGACGTGGACATCATGCAAAGACTGCCAGACTCTGTAATACTGACTCAGGTTAACACTAAACTTTAAACAGTACCTCTGTGTCTCTGTGTGTGCTGAACATCTAGAATCAGCATTTCAGTCAGGCTGCATTGAGTGTGGGACTTTTCTCTGTTAAAAACAGGTTGAAGATGGCTCAGAAACATTTGAAGATTAAAATTTAGCATTATGGCTGCTGGTGGTTTGTAAAGCCTCTACTCAGCTGTAATTTTGTTACTAATTTATGTTTGTTGTTGTTTAACACAGATTTCAGAAGAGCAAAGATGAGCACTGTTGGTTAATCCTTAATAGTTTATCTGGATTGGAAATCAAAAAAATCCAGATTCTTCTTCCACAGAAGTTTCATTTGTCAGTGTGGGACTGCTGAGTCACCTGAAGAACTCATTCATTCTCCACACGATGTTCATTTACAGAAATGTTTCACAGGAACTGATTCCTCCCAAAGGGTGAACTAGTGTGTTTCCATAGATTACCTCTGTATGAATGTACTTCTTAAATGAAGGCAAGTGTTTGTCTTGTTTTGTTCCTCAGGTACAGTACGTGATATTAAGGGCAGGCGGTCAACACTGGGGGAAGAAAAGAAGCAGAAGTCCTTCCAAGAGGGAACTGCAGTGAGGATACAGCCTGGTCACTGAGGTCAGAGGTCAGAATCTGAAACAGCTCAGGTTTATATTCTAGGGGTTATAAAAAAACAGTCGAAATGTATTTATAAAGAAACCTTTAAATAATATTTTACATAATAGTCATAATTATGATTATTATTAGAAATTATTATTATTATTAGATTATTATATTATTAGAAATATCAAACATTTAAGTGGATTTTCTGTTACACGTATCATGTTAGCCCTGTTATAAACTGGCAGCCTCTCCTGTCTTTGTCCTGTATCAGTTTGGATAGGCTTCATCCTCCCACGACCCTGTATTGGATACATTGTATTCCAATTATGTAATCTGATCATTTACAAATTCAAGGTATCTAATCAAAATGTAAGTAATAATGATAACAATGGGAAACCAGAAATAAGTGTGACATAAATGTAAGTGTGTTAGCTGACATAGAGGACCTTTGTCTTTTGACCTTTGTTGTCAAGTTTGCAGGTATATCAGCACGAGACATTCTTACATAGAAGAGAGTGTTAAAGTCTCTAACTCAGTGAAGCAGTATTGATCCAGTCTGCTTGGATAAATATAGTAAGCTGATGTATGTGCATTTATTGACACATTTTCTTAAGTGCTTATCCAGTTCAGGTTCACAGTGGAGCTGCAGCTGGATATGTTCAATAAATAAACCTTACAAAAGTTAACAATAAACCTGCATCTCTGTACTTTGTTGTCCACAGGATGAGAAAATCAAACTGGAAGACTGTGGAACATGTTAATAAATGTTTATGCCTGTGTCTTTCACAGGAGGCGCTGAAAGGTTTCCCTAATAGTTCCTGGTGAATCAAAGCAGAACCATAAAGGACTGCATGATGGCCTTACCCCTGAGCAGTCATCCTGTTAAAGGAGGAACCAGTTAGAAGCTGTTTTCAAAGTAGCTGAGCAGATTTCATCTCAAGTAAGCGATTAACTGTTTGTTCGTTTGTTCTGCCACTTAAAGGACATTTAAAGACGCCTTTTGAGTGTCCAGTTGAATTAATTCTACTGGCTCTCATGGTCATTTGTGATTATGGGCATATTTTTCATGTTCATCCAGCTATTTAGTAAATTCTATCTATTTAGAATTATCTGTCAGCTATAAAATATAATATAAATATAAAAATATCTAAATATCTCCTGCCCTTTATATTTTAATGATGTAAGACCAGACGTCTGTTATCGTATTACATAAGCATTCCTGACATACCAATGAGATGCTGTACAGTACAATCCTACTGACACAGCAGAGGGATAACAATGGCTATTCAACATCGTTACATGACACATTCGAGCTGCATGATGCAGACAAAGTGACTAAATATATCTTTTTTGTGGTTTATTGTCTTCAAACCAGCAGACAAAGCCGATGGCAGAAGATGTCGGAGAAGAACTTCAGGCTGTGTACTGAAAAGGTTTTTTTTTTTCTTATTATCAAAAGACATTTGGAGTTACGGCTTCTACAACTGGTTGTGCTGAAGTAAAGCTTACAGTTTAAGAAATCACAGTGTTGATATTCAGCACAAGAGAAAAGCTCACTTGTTTGAGTTTATTTACAATCATAGTTTTTATAAATTCTGACTGTAAACAGCTTTTACAGCTTTGATATTTTTTGACACTCGATATCAGGTGATGGGATTTAATTGAAAGGTTTCTGTGTCCCAATGAGCCATTTACACTGACCAGTGTTTCACTTTAACTGTAACACATTCATTATTTAGATCTAACATTTCTAAGAGAAATAACTGAATGTAAAAAATGGCAGCCCTCAGGCCAAGTTTAATTGATAGAGATAAATGCATGCATTATGAAATTTATGTATCCCAGATAATTGTTATTCATCTAGTCATGGCAGAACCACCCCTTCCTCCCAAGTTAACTGCAACCCAAAATAACTAGTGGGGCTATTTACACTCTCGCAACCAGTGTGGGGTAGAAAGAGCAACCAAAAACCTATCAGCCTGCACAGCCACAGATATGCTAGAAGCTATAAGAGTTAGAAGCTCTGCTTATGGAGAAACCATTGGAGAAACTTTCTAAGCCTAACAGGGGACAGGTACTCCTGCCCAAATAACATGATATAACCGCACATACAGCCCAGCCATAAAGTGAACCAAGTCATTTAGTTAAAGACAGCACCGCACCAGATGCATGTAACCAGCCTGCTCCAACCTGACGTTTCTTCCTCCTGAATTAAATGAATGAATGGATGAAAGTTAAATGACTACAAACCTAAAGCCACTAGTTCCCACACTGGAGTTCCCCGACACTGTGTTAACTGTATTTAGCTTGTATCAACAGTTGTAACAGGCTAAGCTACCTGAGACACTGCATTGAATTATTGTTTCTATCCTAATGATTTCAGCTGACTGGTTTCAGCTCAGATGTTCTGGTTTTTCCTTTCAGTAGATCAAAGCAGCTTGTGCTCTTTCTGCTTCCATTTTGATGGCAAGAAGAAGAAGAAGAAGAATGCTTCAGTGAAGTGGCGTTCATGGTCTCAGTGAACAGTCATGCTCACACACTGGTTTTAAAAGCAACATGTCTGTTCACCACAACAATCGAGATGTGTAATATTAGTGCATGGTATGGTTCGTTTTCTACTTTGACCACTTAGACCAAAAATGTGTTGTTTTCAGATTCTGTCTTTTAAATCTATAAAGCACCTGTTCATTTTTTATTAAAATTAGTTTAACATAAATGTTAGTGTTTCCTGTTTGATCTTTTAATGCTTACACTACACTGTACACGTCTACATAAGAGACATTTCTGTTACCTATTTATGAGACTGGGCTGCTTGACCACGATTTGGAAGTGGATGCAAAATCACACGGAGCGTGCTATCGTTTCTTTTTTAATGTGATGGACTGAACACAGGAGGTGTCTGACTAAGCAAAGATTAATCTGATCCCATTTCTACCCGTCTCTACTGTTTCAACTGACATTTGCTCAACTGTAATTGTCAGGATATATATTTATTCCAGCTCTCATAGGGTAAAGGAATGACTCAGACTTGTCAAATGTTCTTTGATTAGATACACAATATGAAGTTCATAATTTTCTTACAAATAAACCTATAATCACAAACATGAACAGCTGTGCTTATTTCTGAGACATGAATGTTTGTAAACAACTTTATTTTTTTAATGTGTTCATATTTAGACAGTTTACATTTGTAGGCTGAAACTGTAATGGCGAACCTGAGGTGATGGTCAACAGAAGGCAAACATATATAAATATAAAACAATATTGAAGTAATGTCTTTACCCTCTGCAGCGTGTGGACGCTGTGCACGCAATCACCTTATTCACTGTAGTAAACGTGCACCGCTAGCTCACGTGACTGACTGTCTCCATGGTTACATCGTATATTATTAGCTATGTAAACAGCTTCCAAAGATACCGCCATAGCTCTCTGCAGC
Organism: Oreochromis niloticus; assembly: GCF_001858045.2. Taxonomy (NCBI): domain Eukaryota; kingdom Metazoa; phylum Chordata; class Actinopteri; order Cichliformes; family Cichlidae; genus Oreochromis; species Oreochromis niloticus. The sequence continues at coordinate 14,826,475 of NC_031967.2, read as the reverse complement.
TGTAACACTTTCACGTTTTTGATAGCTATGAATAAAGAATATGTTTTTAAGGTCATGCTAGGCGATTGCTCTGGTGCTCGCTGTGGACTGAGGTGGACCGCGCGTCCGATTCCTGTTATTAGCTGTCCGCCGTAGGAATGCTGCGTTCCATTTAGAAGTAGCGACAGTCTGCTGTTACTCGAACTCAAACCCCGCTTTGTTCTTTAATTATAGGGCTTAATAGCCGTTCATGACACGCAAGCACACACACACATAAAACACTTTGCCTCACCGTGACAATGCAACTTTACTAAAATCTTTAAAGTATATGATATAAGATAGAAAAATGAAGCAACCAGAGATTTAATGGTGAAGACTCTGGGTTCTGTAGTTCACGTTTTACAGTCCTGAATGACTCTCTGCACATCCAAATAATTTATTGAAGAGGAGTTTAGAATGCACTTTACATTTACACTGTTGCTGTTTAATTTTTTACATTGATACCGTGTTATGTCGTGAACAAGGTTTACCTGCTGGGGGTTTGATGGATCAGCTGGACAATACAGTCCAAATACAGACAAACCTAATTCATCATATGCAAGAATCCTAGTTGGATTTTTGTTTTCACTCATATTTTGAACCAAATATTGAAAACAACTCTGACAGACTGGATACCTGGTCAGGGTGTACATTACCTTTCACTCAAGCATCCCAGGACAGAGCTCTGCTCCACCATGAGCCTGGGTGGATACGTGGTTATAATATAAAATGACTGATACTGAATGTGAATATTTCATGAAAATCGAATTATAATACGAATTCCTAGGTGTTTGTTATATCCAGCAAGAGTAATATTGATTACATATGTCTGAATCCCTAACCCTAACCCTAGCTCAACAGACCACAATGCCCTGGACTGTCAGCATTATTATATGCTGTGAACATAAGTAACTTTGATTACAGTTACTGTTGTAAAAGAAAAGGAATATTGAAAAAAGATCAACATTGTGATATTATTTCTTCCAAACTGACCAGAAACATGCTTGTCAGACTCTCACAGCACAGGATCAGACTCACTGTGCGTGACGGCTCGAGCCAATAATGTTTGTTAGATTGTCAGTTGTTTAGTGCTTCTGTACAGTTAGGGTCACCATCTCTATTTCAGTATAATTAATATGTGGAAAACACTAAAAGTTGTCTTCCAATATTGTAACATAATTAGAAAACTTTGACTTTGTAAGTACATATTGTTACAGTCCTAATGCCAATATGATTCTTCATAACTCCTGCTTTGAAATACTGAGCTTTAAAATTGACCTGATGAAAGATAATTTACAGTGGCAGTCTGTCAGGATAATTCCGGCTATAAGATCACTGTATTAATCTGAATCCTTCTGAAATGTGGTGTGAATGAATGCTGATGCAACTCACTGTGGGAAAGCTGTTAATAAAATGAATCTGTGACACATGCAACACATTCACACAGGAAGAGGACACAAAGGGAGGACACGCAGAGGCTGTGTTAAAGTCAGAAATCCAAATCTTTAGTCAAAAACAGGCGGCGGTTACAAACAGGAAGACAAGCAGTCCATTAAACAGTCTACAGGGTCAAACATACAGTGAATTCAAACAGCAGTAAAAAATAACTGGACAATGAAGAACTTAAAGCAATGTGTGACGCAATAAAAGGAAGCAGCGCAGTATATTTACTGAATTATCATCAATTGCAAAAGAGAAAAACGACGATTTCTAAGGTTTATTTTCTTAAATGCAGTTAGAGTGTGGCTGGTAAAGATGGAAACATACAGAATGTAAACTGTGTGAGTTTGGTGAACTTTGTTAGTAACAAATGAGGTAAAAAAAACCCCAGACAAAACACAGAAAGAGGGTCTCAGTATTCATTAACAATTAGAAAGCATCTAAACATTCTGGTCATGGATTTTTACAGTCTTCGTTCCATTCGCTATGATCATTATAATCATCATGATCAATGGCGAGGTCGTGAAGTGGGCGGGGCTGTCTCTGGTGATGTCACCATGAAGGAACAGTGTCTGGCACGTGTTGCTGAAACATCCCAGTAGTACACTGGTGTAGTTTCCTCTCCAGCTGTTTAGCATTTGACACTTCAACATTAAGGGGAAGAAGAAGAAACAGTGTTAGGTCAGCTGACCACATGGTTTCTACAATAACTGTCAGCAAGTAACCAGGCCGTTACAAATGGATGGCATGTGTTTAGAGTTACTGTAGTTAGGTAACTCTACTTACCAAAATCAGAAGCACACAGATGACAGGTCAGATGCTGAATGTTGCAGGAACAAGCTCATGTGTGGTGGTCATTCAATGCTGCTCCTGCAGGTTAGACAGTCCAAGACTGATATACTGCCCATCTGAGAGTTTGAAAACACACATGCAAAGATTTATTTTTGTGTTACAGTCAAAGTTGGATGTTCGTTTTTGTCCTTTAAAAATGTTTGTGTATTTGAAAGCACTAACATTTAAGGATGACTCGGATCATCTCTCTCTAAGAGTATCTCCTTTAAAGGGGAGACAAGTGTATCCACTGATCCACGTCACTTTACCTGGATGATGACTCCTCTCTCCCTCACTTAGAAACACTCCTAATATAACCAAGCAAATAAATAATATTGAAGATTACTTACATCATTACAAAAACAGCAAAAGCATCTCCTTTTGATTCCATTTCTCCATTCCTGCTAAACATCAGGCAACAAATATCCCAGTAAATCACAGTAAAATGTAAAGCACATATTTTCTCTGCTTTGTCTAACCTCTGCAGAGCCCCTCTGTCAAGAAAAACATATCTGTAAGCATAAAACCAATATACATTTCATAACACTGCACTGGACAAACCTTGGTCAGTTGATTTCCTTTGTGCAGTGCAGATGAGCATCAGTCAGCAAGTCAAGGTGGTGAGATGGACCGGTGCCCTTTGTGACTCTGCTAGTTCTTCTGAGGAAACACCACCGTCTTTCCACACCGTCTCCATCTGTGAGCACAAACTGCCGCTCTGCCAGCATGTAGGAAATCAGATATCACACACACAGGGGTGAAGAAACATTAGAGCTCAACTTTGGATACTTTAGATCTAAACAGATCAAACTAGCTCTTAGGTTCAGCAATCAGTGAACAGACAAACAATGATACCATACTGATTCTGTATGAATACAATATGGTATTTTCAATACAGGTTTCAAATTAATTTATTAAAACTAATAGATATATGTATATATATATTTTTTGATAAATTAGTTTGCTAAATTATAAGAATATATTTTGGTATCACTGTGGGGTTGTATACTGTTGATCTAAAGTGGAATTACCCTGTGGAAACAGCAATTTTCCATTTTAGAGCATTTTGAAATTGTTAAAAGAGTTGGTCGTATATGGGCAATTTGAAAAGGCCTTTATTTTGGAAGGCAACATCAGAATGACTTGATATTGATATGGTATCACTGTGGGGTTGTACACTGTTGATCTAAAGTGGAATTACCCTGTGGAAACAGCAATTTTCCATTTTAGAGCATTTTGAAATCACTGAAAGTTAGGTCAATTATGGACAATTTGAAAAGGCTTTTATTTTTGAAAGCAAAATCAGAATGACTTGATATTGATATGGTATCACTGTGGGGTTGTACACTGTTGATCTAAAGTGGAATTACCCTGTGGAAACAGGAATTTTCCATTTTAGAGCATTTTGAAATTGTTAAAAGAGTTGGTCGTATATGGGCAATTTGAAAAGGCCTTTATTTTGGAAGGCAACATCAGAATGACTTGATATCGATATGGTCTTACTGTGGGGTTGTATCCTGTTGATCTAAAGTGGAATTACACTGTGGAAACAGGAATTTTCCATTTTAGAGCATTTTGAAATTGTTAAAAGAGTTGGCCGTATATGGGCAATTTGAAAAGGCCTTTATTTTGGAAGGCAACATCAGAATGACTTGATATCGATATGGTATCACTGTGGGGTTGTATACTGTTGATCTAAAGTGGAATTACCCTGTGGAAACACGAATTTTCCACTTTAGGGCATTTTGAAATCGTTAAAGGTAGGTCAATTATGGACAATTTGAAAAGGCTTTTATTTTGGAAGGCAAAATCAGAATAACTTGATATTGATATGGTATCACTGTGGGGTTGTACACTGTTGATCTAAAGTGGAATTACCCTATGGAAACAGCAATTTTCCATTTTAGTGCATTTTGAAATCGTTAAAAGAGTCGGTCGTATATGGGCAATTTGAAAAGGCCTTTATTTTGGAAGGCAACATCAGAATGACTTGATATTGATATGGTATTACTGTGGGGTTGTATACTGTTGATCTAAGGAGGAATTACCCTGTGGAAACAGGGATTTTCCATTTTAGAGCATTTTGAAATCGTTAAAGGTAGGTCAATTATGGACAATTTGAAAAGGCTTTTATTTTTGAAAGCAAAATCAGAATAACTTGATATTGATATGGTATCACTGTGGGGTTGTATACTGTTGATCTAAAGTGGAATTACCCTGTGGAAACAGCAATTTTCCATTTTAGAGCATTTTGAAATCATTAAGAGTCGGTCAAATATGGGCAATTTCAAATTGCTGTGGTTGGATAGTGTTGATACAAAATGCAACTACTCTTTGGAAATATGACTTTTGCTTTCAAGAGCATTCTGAAGTCATTGAAAGAGTAGTTCAAAAATGAAAATTCACAGGGCTTTTACTTTGAAATCCAAAATAAGATGGCCTTGATATTGACAGGGCGCTAATAGTGAACAAGCCTAAATTATATGTTATTATGTTCTTAAAATATCTGATAATTCACTCGAAGTTGGCTTTTATTTTGAAATCCGGTTTCCACATCCATTCGCGTAATACTTTGAATAGACGGGGAACAGAAAACAAACTGGAGGCTGGCTTGACTGCAATGCTGGAATTGGAGGCTGGCTTGACACCAGTAAATCTCGACGCGAGGGGGTACCCGGCGCGTCGATAAGTGAAGCAGAGGGAGCCTGACCATGCATCACACATTTGACGAGTTAGGAGTGAGAATGCGTTGAGTAGAGTGAAAAGGAGATGGAAGATATGTGACATGATCAAAGGAAGCATACATCTTTGTTTATTAGAGAGTATGAGTTTTTAAAGACTTTTTTTACTGCACCACGTAATACAGAACTTTTGTGAGTAATATATTTTATAGTGCTCTCAGCGTTATTAGCATTAACGCGTTAAAACAAGCTAATTCGCGTTAACAAGTTAACACAGATTGTATGAGGGTTACTCTGTCTTAATGCGGCTTAAATGTGCCAACGCTGTCATCACAACTAATGCAATTAAAAATGAACCATCTGGAGCACAGACTGACTCAAAATCCGTGAAATGTCTCTATTAATGGATTTCGTACGGTGGCCCTGAGAGGCCAAACGGACTGCAACTTCAGAAAACACCTGCAAAAAGAAAAACGCTGCAAAAAGAAAAACGCTGCAAAAAGAAAAACCCTACACTGCAACTTCAAGAAAAACGCTGCACTGCAACTTCAGAAAACACCTGCAAAAAGAAAAACGCTGCAAAAAGAAAAATGCCTGCAAAAAGAAAAGTGCCTGCAAAAAGAAAAATGCTGCAAAAGCACACAATACACAACGGAAATGTTTCTGGGGAGACAATAACCCGACGGACCAGTTGCACGAACCAAAACATGCTAACAAGTGCGCTGGGACTGGGAGACACTTCAAAGAAGTGGAGGAGAGGCAAATGTGTTGTAATAATATGATTCTAATAATACTACAGATATCTGGAATATACATACATGTTTTGGTAAATACCAAATATAAAGTCTACCTTTTTTTTCAAAGGCCTTGGCACCTTGATCATCATATCTGGTGCTCTAACTGGTTCAGATATGCACTATAAACACTATATATAACTTCCAAAAGACTGTAACTACCCCACAGTTATCATAGCTGGAAATGTGGTTATTGAGTCAGCAGAGCATTTCTAATCTTTGTGCGCTATGCCTCAGCACTAGAAAACCACCCTATGCAACTTTAGATGATCTGTCACTTTGTAGCTGAGTTGCTGTGCTTCCTAAAATCTTCCACTTTGTCATAACACCACTTACGATTGATTATGTAAAATCTAGGAAGGAAGAAATTTGACAAACTGACATGTTGCAAAGGTGGCATCATATTGCTGTACCATGCTCAAATTGAATGAGCTCTTTAGAATGACCCATTCTCCACAAATATCTTTTAAAAACAAACTGGATGGCTAGGTGCTTGATTTTATATACCTTGCAATGGGACTGAAAACATTTGAACTGATGCACCTGTATAGGAATTTCTTTTATTTATGTTTTAATCACATTATTTTATTGTACGATGCCTTGGTTCCACTGAATTTTAACATGTCTCACACTCATACAGTTAGACAGATGGTGGGGGTCTGGTAAGGAAGTGGGGGAAGCAGACAACTCCACAGGAAGAATCTTTTGTCTCTTCAGGGACTCTGGGAGGTAGCAAGGCCGTGTGAACCTTTAGGTGTGAAACAGCTGTGTACTGCCTTTTGTTCCTGAAGCAGGTATTTAACTGAGAGCCTTGCTAGGCTCAAGGTGAGACCGCTCACCGCTTGTGTGCAGACTTTATTCTATTTTGGGGCGATCGTGGCTCAAGAGTTGGGAGTTCGCCTTGTAATTGGAAGGTTGCCAGCTCGAGCCCCGGCTCCGACAGTCTCGGTCGTTGTGTCCTTGGGCAAGACACTTCACCCGTTGCCTACTGGTGGTGGTCAGAGGGCCCGGTGGCGCCAGTATCCAGCAGCCTCGCCTCTGTCAGTGCGCCCCAGGGTGGTTGTGGCTACAATGTAGCTTGCCATCACCTGTGTGTGAATGGGTGGATGACTGGATGTGTAAAGCGCTTTGGGGTCATTAGGGACTAGTAAAGCGCTATACAAATACAGGCCATTTGCCATTTTAGAATCGAGCAGGTACATGTCCGTCACTTTCATTATTGTTTATAACCAGGTGGGGTTTTTTCTTGTGAAATAGCTTAATACCAGTGAACAATCATGAAGTTGAATGGCATCTACCACATTTGTTTCACACCATTTCTAATCCACTCAGATTAACTCCTCACCGTTTAGCATGTTATTTAGGGATAGCTGAAATATAATTAAATTTTCTACAAAGAAACGTGTTATGGGAAACATGGCTACATGTACACTTTAATTAAAACCACTTAAACTACTAGAATGGAAAAAAATTTGACTTATAAAAAAGAATTCTTGTGGGAAAATGATTGAAAACAGCATTTGAGAAACTAATTCTAAACATTAATGACAATATTTTGATAGATAAACAAATACTATTTATTACTATTATTATACTACTACTTGTGGGGATAGGTTAATTGGATAATCCAAATTGCCACTAGGTGTAAATGTGTGAGTGAATGTGAGTGCGAATGGTTGTTGTCCCTGTGTGTTAGCCCTGCGACAGACTGGCGACCTGTCCAGGGCGTACCCCGCCTCTCGCCCTATGACAGCTGGGATAGGCTCCAGCGCCCCCCCGCGACCCTGAAAAGGATAAGCGGAAGCGAATGAATGGATGGAATATTATACTATTATTCTCTATGGCAACAGATACATAAGTGCTGTAAAGCACATGGTCTACGTCAACTACATGCCATTGATCCCACATTCTCAGCCTATTTTTCAGAGTGGCTTCAGTAAAAGACTAATAATGAAACAGGAAGCCTCCATCAGTACATATCTCTTTAAGATGAAAAATGCATGGGGAGTGTCTGGCACACCCACACATTTTTACCAGGTGTGTTTTGAAGGGCGACAAATGGGAAAATGTCATCACACCCAAATGTGATTGTTGGTGTAATTAGAATTTCAACAGACTGAAAATTTCAAAAAGTAGACAGGCAGTCACACCTCATGCACAATTGAGTTTATTCATTTTAATATGTGTTGATGGACATTGCTCAGTCTCTGACTTTTTAAAATGAACTTATTACTGTATCAGCTGTATAAGCAGTTTAAAAAACAACTGTTCAATTTCACTTTAATGTGCATGCTGCAGGATTTCTCAAATCAAATGTGCTATAAATATACTATTCACCGTAAACTGGCCTATATCCACAACCATGGTAAAAAACAAACACAACATACCTTGTCTATCTCATTTAGCCATAATGAAATGCAGACACGCACACACACACACACACACCTTCTCTTATAGTATTGCACAGTTGATCTGTGGTACAAGCCATTAACCTTGTACAAACAAATAAATGTTGTCTTTTTGTCATTGCACATTTGATTGATGTCTCACTGTCAGACTGTGTTTCAAAGCTACTGATTACACAATAGGTTTATTAATTTGAGCTGTTTAATAGTGAACATCATCCAGTCTATAATTTTTAGCTTTAATTTCTACAGAATGTATGATAAAAAAAAAACTATAAAGGTAAATTACGCTTTGTCACAGGTTTGTTGCACAGTTTTCAGAATCAAATCTTATGCCTTTATAAGAAAGGTAAAACATGTCAACAACATGGTATGAGACTTAGCCCCCAGAATATCAATGCAACATAAAATATTCTCTCTTACTCAGGTTCCTGCCAATAACAGGTACCAATAGCAGGAACCTGAGTAGCACAATAACAGAAAATTATTGGTCCGTGTCTGCTGAGTTCATCTTTGGTGCTTCAGCTCACCCTGCTGGATAACGCAACACTTGTCAAACTGATTTTTACAATCACACTGTTTCCCATCGGATTTGTGTGTCCCAGGAATCCCAGGGGCTTCGTTGTCCAGGGGGTCTGCCCCCTGGTAGGGTCTCCCATGGCAAATTGATCCTGGGTGAGAGACCAGACAAAGAGCAATTCAGAATTCAGAAGACCCCTTTCAGAAGAACACATAGGGAACAGTTCACCCTGGCTGGGATAGGGTTACTGGGGCCCCACCCTGGAATCAAGACCAGGGAGGGTGTCCGAGGGTGAGCCTTAGTCCATAGGGCCCCTGGTGAGAGGCGGCGGGCTGGGGTGGGTATCCTAGTATCCTCTCAGCTTGCTGGCTGAACGTTGGGGTTTCTCCAACCTCAGGAAGTGGTGTGTGATGCACACACAAGCTTTTAAACCCCGCCCCCTGGGGACCCTGATTTGTAACTGGAAAAAAAAGTCAGGGATTTTTTGCCAGAAATCTGTGTTCACTGGAATTCCTGAAATTAAGATTTTAATTTTGATTTATACTTTTTAAAGTGTAATATTGCATTAGTTATTAGATTCGTATTATTATTAATTGATGCATGCTGATTGCCACTCCATTAGAAAAATAACAATTATTTTACAATAAGACTATCTTTTAACATTTAGCTACTCTAAAATTTGTATGATTGTCCCAGACATAAAGCAGTATTTACTTTAAATACTAAATAAATATAATGCTCAGATTAAATTAAATGGAAAATAAGGACTAAATTATAATTATTCAAAATAAATAAAGGTGGTTTCTGTAGTTGACTGGACTTCAGGATTTGAGCAAAGACTGTGTTCCTCTTCCAGCTCTGTCTTAATTAAAGTATCACATCCTTCCCAGTGGTCTGTTTCCAAGTATTTGTCAACTGACATTTTGTATACTTCTGAATTAATATGAATATTTATGGAGAGAAATTTGTCTCCAAAGAGCTGCAAGTGCATATGATGTAATCCACAAAAGAAAAATAAGATTTACAAATGTGTGCAATGACTTTTTGAACTTTTGAGTACTCACGTGTGTGCTTCAATCCACAATTCACAAACACAAATTAAAAACCTTTCTGTGCATGCAAATGTCTAAAACTATGCATAGCATCTCTCTCGCTCACAATACCTTAGAAAGTGCGCACAGATCATACTGCATGCCCACATGGGGTTTTGGGGCAAATTTAACACTCCCAGCATCTCACAGATCCACAAATGTAAGCTGCCCAATGTAACACTGGGACATCCTGGCTCTTCCTACGTTTTCCTTCGTTAAAAATAAAATAAAATAAAATGAACTGAAAAACATAATGATATTAATATTAGCTGAAAAATTTTAAATTTGAAGGTAAATTTAGACACAAGAGCTTCCAATCAAAGAGATCAGTGAGTTTATTAACTGTTAGAAACTAGCTTCTACAAGCTACCACATAAAACTGTGGTTGGGGCTATACTGCTTGATCTAACTAAAGCTATGATAGGGCAAGAGGGGTTCACTCTGGACAGGTCTCCAATCTGATGTAGGCCTAACACAGTGAGACAACCGTCCACACATACAGTCAATTTAGAATCGTCAGTTAACGTAACTCCACTAACTGTGGGAGGAAGTTGGAGTACACAGAGAGATCCCACCCAGACATGGGGAGAACACAGGAAGGCCAGATGGGGGATTCAAACTCGGGACTTTCTTGCTGTGATGCAGTAGAGCTAAACAAAAAGTCAAATTTGCTTTACAGTGCTAACAGTTGCCACTTTAAGAGGCCTTTCTTTGTATAGTTTGCATGTTCTCCTTGTAATTGTTGAGTCATCTCCAGGAGATATTTTGGGTTAATTGGTGGTATAGAGCAGCCGTCCCCAACCTTTTTTGCGCCACTGACCAGTTTTAGGTTTAAGAGCCTCAACTCTTGCGGCCCAGTACAAAACGACTCACGGGGGGTGGACCGCTGGTAGTTTGGGGCAGCCATGCTGGACTTGTATATAATTTTGTTTTAGAAAATTACCTCAGAGGGCCACATTTGCATTGTTATGAAACCATTAACATTAGCTCATAACATGTGCTAACACCACTACAGCTGCTAACACTTCTATCTGTCTTGCTAGTCAACACATAACTTAAGAGCTAATGCTTGCTCTGTCTTAATACTGGATCAGTGGTTTTCTTTGTTTTTGATAAAGCATCTCAATTATACATTTTCCCAAAAAGAAGATGCACCCAGCTTCATTCTTATTAAGTGAACCCTTAATTTTGTTTCCTTGTCTGAGAGACACACTGGATCCTGCTAAAATAAATTCTATTACTTTTTGCCCTCTCCTAGTTTTGTGGCCTCCTCATGGAGTTCTCCACCCATCTCTCCTTTTCTTTTCTAAGCATCAAAAGTCAGACAAAAAGTGTGCTCCCCAACAGTTCTCAGTCAAACATAAAATTGCTGCTATGTATCTCCCAGACCAAATTCACAGCCTTTACATTAAAGAATTTTACAGATTTAGCAGTAAATGAGCCCCCACTTGTTATGCCTGGCTCGTTCAGGCCATAGTGTCAGGGACCTGGGTCTGAGGGACCTGGGTCTCCCATTATTAGATGGGAGGAGCTGCTGCTGCCTCCTTTTCAGGAGCTTAGCACTTGAAAATGATGGAGCAAAAACAAGTCCATCAACCAACAGTAAAAAGACCAGAGTCTTCACATTAGATTTAATCACAGGAATCTATCTTTATGCACTTCAGGGGTTGGAAAACAACCTTGTGATAAAGTGGATGAGCAGTTACAATGTTCTCCATTTGTCCCATATGTGTTGACCGTTTTTTTGCACATTATGCACATTATTGTGCATAATGAGTCACTTCCTTATTGTATAAGGAAGTGACTCATTCGCAGGATTTGTGGAGTGTTTTGATGGTGAGAGATAGCAAACCACTGATCATTCTACTGAGAGATATGGAGCCAGCGAGGAAAAGGGGCAGTTCTGTTGTGTGGGAGTATATTGAGTTGATTTTGGTCAATTTTGGTTGAGTTTGTGTTCTTGTTGTTTGTCTTTGTTTTGTGCGTGTTTATTTTATCTGAAAACATTAAAAACTTAAGATGTCAAAAATCTGCTTTTTATAATATGAATATCATTAAATAAAATTAGAAAGACTTCCATTTGACTCTTTACATTAAATGTAATAAAAATATATTTTATTTTTAAAATAATCTTAAAATGTTATTCTACAAAATGTGCAGCAATTTAATTTGTTTATTCTTTTTAGCTGATAGCTTGTGGGACCCAGGAAGACCATATACCTGCTTCTCTACCAGTTTCTGTGCACTCCAGCCTCTTCTGTTCCATGTGAGGGATTTTTCTTAAAAGCGAGAGGAATTATCCCTATGAAAAGAAACAGACTCGGCCATCGCACAGTGGAACAAATTCCCTTTTTTTTAATAAAAATGAAAAACGGTTACCTTAAATGCATCATGTTTTAAATTTGTAAGTACATTAGCATTTTCCCTTTCCAGCTCACAATCAATTCTACCCCCAGTTCAAAAATATCTATAAGAAAATTGGCCTAATTTAATATTATTTATAAACATACCTGTCCAGCTGTCCAGTGATTAATTGCATAAGTACATGGAGACAGGACCTTACAGCAAAAGCATGCTCCATAATGTGTTGTACATTAATATATGTATATTATATCTTGTATTTATCAACATCAAGACGTCACAAGCAAAAAAAGACCACACCATGGCACATGTTTAAACAAGGAAAGTTTATTGATCAAAATTATTTACTAAACAAGCAAACAATTTTTTCACTCAAAAAAATGCATGTTCAAAGCAACACAATGGTGGCCCAGTATCAAACAGAATTCCACTCTGTAGACTGGGCAATCATAATGGAGCAGTTAATTTTATTTTGTAGATTCAAGCTGCTCTTCATAGTTTTGGCCTCCAGATGTCACCAGAGAGGACTGTGTTGAAAAGCTTTGAGTAATGAACCGTTTTTCAATACAAGCTTCAATGCTTGATGATGTCACATATGACATCAGCAGGTCTAACCAAGTGGAAGGGTTTCTTTTTCCATAGAAATGCTTCCTTTTGTTTTTTTCAAGGTCTGAAGGGGTTTGTTGAATCTTTTTCTTTTTTCGTAAATAGAGCCGTTTAGTTGCGTAAATGTGCCAATTAGAAGTGTGAGGAGGTTTTGTGTCTTTTTTAATCATCAGTGTAGAGTCTTAGATCCCTCAGTTCAAGTGAGTTGTACTGGCTGGGCTAAATGAAGGGAAATTGATGGCCCTATTTAAAGCCAGTCTCTGCCAGATTCAGATGAGAGAGAGAGGTGAGCTGTGTTACCAGATCCATGTACTGTTGAGTTTTGTTAATTGAGTTACTTTAGGGGGAATTTACACATTAAATAGAGTTCGTTGTAAATAAATTGCTCACCTCTGGAAACCTGAAATGTCTGCATAGTCTGCTTCCCTACCATCTTCCTTGACGCTCGAGTCTAACTACACCACAAACCTAAATAACCAAAACAATAATATGTGACCTACCTGATATATTCAGGTTGTGAGACGTTATTGCAAAAGTTGCAGGAGTTGACACAACCGAGACCAGTGGATGTTGCTTTTGCCTTTTGTTACAGCTCCTGACCTCAAAGTTCCCTGACCCCTTTCTCTTTACCCACCTCAACTGTAAAACATCACAGGAGACATTGTAAATTTTGCATACATTTTGTTTTCTTGTGATTGTAACTTATCTTACAGAAATTAAAAGAAATCTCACAGGATACAGATATAGATAATTATAAAACTTTGTATAAATTAGAGAAGTGACAGTGCTGGTTATAGGAAACCTGTGGATCAATTCTTTACACTGTTACATATAATTTGTGATATATACTAAGTATGAACTATATGAAGTGAAACCCAATTTATACAATAATTTAGAAATAATGAAGAGTTGTGGATGATTTTCCTAAAAATTTAAAACAACAATGTGTTTGTTTATTTATTTTTGTCTTTTTTCGTATCCAAAAGCGGAACAGTCTCGAGAACAAGGCAACATCGGATTTTGAAATTGGTATCATAGGTGCATCTACTAAAAATTTTGAATACATTCAAATCTCAGTGACCTCGACCTCAAAGTCAAGGTCAGATGTCAGGTTTTCTGATAATCTTGTGAATGCAATAACTCCAGAAAGAAGTCACCTAGCATTTTCAAACTGATACAATGGGTACATAGAATAGAATGCCTTTATTGTCACTATACAGTTGTATAATGAGATACAGAGCATCTCCTACTCAGTGTAAACATGCTGGGGGGGGGGTACATCTACTGAAAATCTCAGACAAGGCCTACCACTTTGTGGCAGAGTTGCTGTCGTTCCTAGTTGCTTTTATGTTAGAAGCAACTAGCATGACCACACTGGAATGAGTGACCTGTTCTTTCACAAATATTTGGAGAAACAGTCTGAATACCTAGTTGCTTGATTTTATACACATGTGGCCATGGAAGTGACTGGAACACCTGAAATCAATAATTTTCATGGGTGAATAAGTAATTGGGTCAAAATAGCGTATCAGATAGGAATAAAAGTGGAAACTGTGCATCCATAGAGCAACAAACCAATGCCAAGCACCAAGGATTTACTTCTTGTCACAATATAGACTGGGAAAGGTCAAATGCTCTACACAATAAAGCTCTTGCTAGCCCCAATATCTTGAAATTTTTTTAGCATGTATCTTTTCCTTTCCATCCAAAAATATAAGACTCATATGAGACAAAAGGTGCATGCATCTCATTAATACAAGTAGGTGACTATATATTTTTGACAGTAGAACAGTTGACTTCCCATACACAGAGGAATCTACAGATATGCAGGTAAGCTTCATTATACTGTGTTGTGGGGTGTTTTTCTCTTTCAGTAGTCACACAGAGTTAACTCTCATTTACTAAGGGAAGCCTAATTATTGGACATTCTTCTTTGTCTCTTGTTCAGTGTCTCTTGTTTTTACAGCAGTGGCAGATTTTAGTATCATCAAACTTTCCAGTCATACCCAGAACATCTCACAGCACTGAGTAGACTCACAAGACCCCTGGAGATCTATTACATCTACACCTAAAATTCTCCCTTTGTTTCCTTTCTGGGTTCCGGGTCCTCATCATGTGTCTGAAAATATTAATTGTCCATAACAGCAGTTTCAGGAGCTGTCTTCACCATAATTTCTTTAATATATGTAAACAAGTGAGCAGGCAGAGTCCCCATGGAGCATGGACAACACAGAGAAAAAAAACCAACCTTGGGTGGAAAAGAGCAATAAAAAGCAGTTACTGCTTATGAACGTCCTGTTACTACCTGTCAGGAAACTCAACAATGCTCCAGCCAGACAGAAAAAGATGCAGCTATCCAGCCAAAACCATCGCCACTGCTGTATAATGAATTACAAATTTATTAATTATAAACTGAAAAAACCCCAAAAGAACAAGACTAATGTCTTCTTATCAGAGTCAATCACAGAAGTCCACCTTTATACAGTATAGGTGATGAAAACCAGTCATGATGTCTTTGCTTATATCTTGGTGAATTCAGCTGGCTAAATCAACAAAGAGCAGTAGCACAGGTCAGATGGTCAGGGCTGAGCTGAGCAGCATGGAACTGAAAAGCTACCAGTCATGGTCCCCGTGCCTCTTCAGCTGACTCATGATGGCCACAGGTTTTGTTTTGTTTTTTGATCTCTCTCTCACTCCCTCCTGCTTGCCTGGGCGAAGCTCATTGTGGGCTCTCACTCTTGGCCCACACACCTTGAACCTCCCGTGTTCGTGCTCTGATCTCTCTACTAGAAAACTTCCTCTGTGTATTTAGCCTGTTGGATCTGATCATGCTCTCTGTGTATAGATTTCCCCAGAACTGGTGGTGGACCCTCCCCTGTGATCCCTGAGTTTGGCAGCTTTATTGGAAATTAGGTTGAAAGTTGCTGAAGAGGAATGTGTGACCAGAAGAGGGGCGGCGGTGATTGTGCTTAAGAGGAGAGCGTATGTGTGGATTCCCTCCCCTCTTACCTCTGGACCCCAGCCCCACTCACTGTATATATTTATAGCACAGTGGTTTCACGTTTTGTAAATAAACTGTCACCTTTTGCTTGCCAAAACTTCGTCTGCACGCAAGTCCATCGGTTAGCAATGACACTACCAAGCTAAAACACTATAACTCAAACATGCACTCTTCCATAACGCTGCCTGTGTGCCTGGTCCTTTGTAGCTCAGCATGAAAGACCATTTGGCCATTTGACCGGAGTGCACAGGGCAGTGCTGTTATGCGCCATATTTTTTTTTTCCTTTTTTTGTTACTGTGGTAAAATGGATTATTGTCTGAAGGCCAAGAAAAATTCCCAACAGATATGCTTTCCAGAGTGGAACTTTTGCTATACTGGTCCATTTGATTGTCATAGTTTATTTGGTCTTTATTATTTATTTTTACTTTAAGTTATTATAATCAGAACTGGGCTCTGGGGTGAGAAAGCGAAATAATAAGAAAAGAGAAGTTGGGAAGAGTTAACAGAAGCAGAGAGAAAGAAAAATAGAGGAGAAGAGGGATAGAGGGAAAAGACACTGAAAATCAGCTTCACCGGCTGCTGAAAAAAGAAACAAGCAAAAGGAAAACAGCACATTAATGAAACTACAGCAACAACCAACATAAGCATAGATAACAGAAAATGATAAATACTGAATATTACTGAGCAGTACACAAGACTGACAACGCATGAAATATACGAACAGACACATATACAAATACTCAGCACTCGCCCAATGTGGAGACAAACAGAAATGAACACTGTACACACACTCACTCCCCAAACATACTGTGTACCCTCAGGTCCAGGTACTATCACCCCCAGAGGGGCAATCCACCCCCACACCCAGGAAATATTGCCCTTTTCCCAGGGGTGGAGAGACAAGCAGACGGCCCCTGGTCCAGCAGCAGCAGGGAAGCCCAGCATTCCAGATTCCGACCAGACGGCCAACTCCTCCTCCCAGGGAGGAGGAATAGAGGTGTGAAAACCCAATACCTCTCTCCGCCTGCCATATGTGGTGTTGTCGCAAACACAGGAGTGGCATGGTGCTTTCGCCCAGAAAAATACAAAATGCAGTTTGAGAACAGGAGCTTTCATGAAAGCTCAAGCAATTTTGAACAAAGGTCCTTGAACCCATTTCTCTTTACCCAGCTAAATTGCAAAACATCACAGGAGACAGTTTAAATTTCTCATAGATTCTGTATTGTGGCCATTGTGACTTTCTTACATAAAATGTAACAATTGAAAGACATGTCACAGAATATAAATCTTATTATAAATATACAATTATATAAAGAAGAAAAGTGCCAGTGCTGTGTTGGGGGGAGACGTGTAGATCTACTATTTACACTGTTATTATACCAACAACATATAATTTACAAGCATTTGGAAATTATAAAAAAGAGCTGTTGTTTCTATATATCTTTTCATGTTTAGTCTTTTTTCTAAATGAAAGAATAACAGTTAACAGAAATGTGGGCAGAGACACGCTTACAAGCAGGAAGGTCTCTGTAGGGTCTTTATCTTAACATTACAATATAACGTACCTTGAGATGACTGTTAGTGTGTTTTAGTTTCATATAAATAAAACTGAATTGAACAGCATAAACTACCAATCCTCTAAGATACAGAAGCACCTATATATTTTGTCCCTGTATCCTTAAGTCAGATTTTGTATTTATGATTCAATTAACAGGCTGCATTAAAGAAGTCTGTGTCATTTTGTTCATTTCAGGGTACCAAATCAAATCCATAACAAATCTATTCTTTCTCAATTAAATAATAATAAATAAAGAGTTGCAGTAAAAGAGATCATTTTCTGCTTGCCATTCATATGGAATAGCACAGATGCTATTGCTGGCTTGATAGAAGCCATAATAGCAGCATCAGGGGGAAAACAGTGCTGGAATTAATCTTGTGGCATACTCCACATGAAGCTGAAGTTGCAGTAGATGTAGTAGTTGGCACAACAGTTGTAGTTGTTGGTACAACAGTTGTAGTAGTTGATGCAGCAGCTGTGGTAGAAAAAATTCACAAAACATTTTTAACCAAGTCACTCTAAAACATTTGAGACTTTTTGATCAAACATCATGAAATGTTACTTACGTGTGTCACTGACTTTGATGGAGGCCAATTCAATGTCAAAGTTTGTAACGTTTGGGGCTGTACTGATCAAAACATTTCTAATGTCAGTGTTGTTTGGTGCAGATGAGTTTACAAACTGAAGTTCCATGTTGTTTATGACTGATCCTTGACTGTAAATGCAGAGACAAAAATTACCGTTTAGAATATTTAGGGCTTTAGGTGAGTGCTCTTAATGTTATATGTCAAAATACTGAAATTACCTGAAGCTCAGAACATTCAAGGCAACAAATGATGAACCGAATGCGTTTTTGTAAACAGGTTCTAGCTGAGGACACAAAGGAGATTTAATTTCATTTCATTTCATTTTGTTACACACATTAAAACTATGTTTCTATTATATGTGACAAATTGTACAGTAAAATATGACAGGAGACTAATGAGCAACTGACCCCTACAGCGAGTAGCTATAGTGGCTCAGTCCAAAGATTGGCTTGCTATATTAATTTGACACTCTACCTGTTGCCCAATAGTTTAACATGTCTCCTTAGAGCAGAGATAGGCAATTCATATTTCACAAGGAGCCACATGAGAATATAGATTCAAACCCAAGACTGTCCTGCTGTGAGGCAGCAGTGATAACTACCATGCCATTGTGCTGCCCTTTCCAAATAAACATTGAAAACAAAATATTTTGTTGGAAAAAAAATTCACAGATTTTAAATTTAAGTAGTTTAATAACTTCATTGGGTTTTTAAGTGTTTTAGCCATCTTCTAGTGAGAAAAATGTATTGTGTTTTGTCTTGAATAAGTGCTGTAAAGTTAGGTTGAGTGCCTCAGGTGGAAATGTGAAAGACAGTTGACAAGAGAGTGAAAAAAGAGAATCTGTATCTGGATTTCTTTAACTACATCACTGAGAATGTTTGTTCAAATATGATGGTAGATTCAGCGAGAACCAATGTTTTAATAGCTTTTCTGCTTTTAGAGAAGAATAAAAATCCATCAATAATACTGACTTCAAGAGCTCTGCCAGCAGTAAAACAGACTGCAGTTCAATAAATCAATGAGCTGAACATTACTGGATGAATAAAAGTTGATTTAAAAAAAGGTACTGTTACTTTTAGAGCTTTGCTAGGCTCCCCACTTGACTGGTTATGATCCTTAAACACTGCATTCTTTCTAATTTCCAAAATCAACGCACACATCTTTTCCTCTTAATTCAGTGAGAAATGCTTAGAACTCCACATAAAACCCGCCAAAGAACTTCACATTCTGCATCAACTTTTAAAAAATGGCTATTAAGATTTTTAAGAAAGGGAAAGACTTACCTGTCTCTTTATTAATGAAGATCGATTCTTAAAAGCTTCAGATGATGAATCCAACAAGTCCTTTGTAAAAGTGCTCTGAATGGATCTGAAAACAACAAATCTAGTTGCCAGGGATCTGGCGGTTGTGGCTACAGATGTGGTTGTTGTTGCTGTTGTTGTACTTATTGAACTGAGAGTGGAAGTTGTTGAAGCTGCTGTGATAGTTATTGGAGCAATTGTGGTAAGAGCTGGACCTGTTGTCGTGGTTGGTGTAGCAGCTGTATTAGTTGCAGATGAGATTATTATTGGAGTTGCAGTGGTGATTGTTTGAGCAGATGATGTTGTTGCAGATGTTCTGGTGGTTGTTGTAGCAGTTGTATTTGTGGAAGCAGCAGGGGTTGTAGTTGTTGCAGAAGCACCTGCTGTGGTCGTTGTTTGAGCTGATGTAGTAGTTGTAGGAGCTGATGATATTGTTGTGGAAAGTGCTATGGTGGTTGTTGGACCAGCTGTTGTAGATGTTGTAGCTGGTGTAGTCATTGTTGTAGATGCTGTAGTAGTTATTGTAGCTGATGTTGTAGTAGTTGCAGTTGCTGCGGTGGTTGTTGGAGCTGATGTTGTCGATGCTGTAGCTGGTGTGGTAGCAGTTGTAGCTACTGTAGTGGTTTGAGCTGCTGTAGGAGGTGTTGGTGCTGCTGTCATGGTAGTTGTTGAAGCTGATGTTGTGGTAGTTGCAGATGCTGTGGTGGTGTTTACAGCTGATGTTGTCGATGGTGTACCTGGCGTGGTAGCAGTTGCAGCTGCTGTAGTGGTTTGAGCTGCTGTAGTGGTTGTTGGTGCCGCTGTGGTACTTGTTGTAGCTGCCGTAGTGGTTGTTGTAGCTAGTGTTGAAGTAGTTGCAGCGGCTGTGGTGGTTGTTGGAGCTGCTGTAGTGGTTTGAGCTGCTGTAGTAGTTGTTGGAGCTGATGTTGTAGTAGTTTCAGCTGCTGGGGTGGTTGTTACATCTAATGTTGTCGATGTTGTACCTGGCGTGGTAGCAGTTGTAGCTGCTGTAGTGGTTTGAGCTGCTGTAGTAGTTGTTAAAGCTGATGTTGTAGTAGTTGCAGCTGCTGTGGTGGTTGTTGTAGCTGGTGTTGCAGTAGTTGCAGCAGCTGTGGTGGTTGTTGGAGCTGATGTTGTCGATGTTGTAACTGGTGTGGTAGCAGTTGTAGCTGCTGTTGTAGTTGTTTGAGCTGCTGTAGTAGTTGTTGGAGCTGATGTTGTAGTAGTTGCAGCTGCTGCGGTGGTTGTTACATCTGATGTTGTTGATGTTGTACCTGGTGTGGTAGCAGTTGTAGCTGCTGTAGTGGTTTGAGCTGCTGTAGCAGTTGTTGGTGCCGCTGTGGTACTTGTTGTAGCTGCTGTAGTGGTTGTTGTAGCTGGTGTTGCAGTAGTTTCAGATGCTGTGGTGGTTGTTGGAGCTGATGTTGTCGATGTTGTAACTGGTGTGGTAGCAGTTGTAGCTGCAGTAGTGGTTTGAGCTGCTGTAGTAGTTGTTAGAGCTGCTGTTGTAGTAGTTTCAGATGCTGTGGTGGTTGTTACATCTGATGTTGTCAATGTTGTACCTGGCGTGGTAACGGTTGTAGCTGCTGTAGTGGTTTGAGCTGCTGTAGTAGTTGTTGGAATTGATGTTGTGGTAGTTTCAGCTGCTGCGGTGGTTGTTACATCTAATGTTGTCGATGTTGTAACTGGTGTGGTAGCAGTTGTAGCTGCTGTAGTGGTTTGAGCTGCTGTAGTAGTTGTTAGAGCTGCTGTTGTAGTAGTTTCAGATGTTGCGGTGGTTGTTACATCTAATGTTGTCGATGTTGTACCTGGCGTGGTAACGGTTGTAGCTGCTGTAGTGGTTTGAGCTGCTGTAGTAGTTGTTAGAGCTGCTGTTGTAGTAGTTTCAGATGCTGTGGTGGTTGTTGTAGCTGGTGTTGCAGTAGTTCCAGCGGCTGTGGTGGTTGTTACAGTTGATGTTGTCGATGTTGTACCTGGCATAGTAGCAGTTGTAGCTGCTGTAGTGGTTTGAGCTGCTGTAGTAGTTGTTAGAGCTTCTGTGGTTGTTGTTGTAGCTGCTGTTGTAGTTGTTTGTGCCGCTGTGGTAGTTGTTGGACCTGCTGTTGTAGTAGTTTCAGATGCTGTGGTGGTTGTTACATCTGATGTTGTCGATGTTGTACCTGGTGTGGTAGCAGTTGTAACTGCTGTAGTGGTTTGAGCTGCTGTAGTAGTTGTTAGAGCGGCTGTTGTAGTAGTTTCAGATGCTGTGGTGGTTGTTACATCTGATGTTGTCAATGTTGTACCTGGCGTGGTAGCAGTTGTAGCTGCTGTAGTGGTTTGAGCTGCTGTAGTAGTTGTTGGAGCTGATGTTGTAGTAGTTGCAGCTGCTGTGGTGGTTGTTACATCTGATGTTGTCGATGTTGTAACTGGTGTGGTAGCAGTTGTAGCTGCTGTAGTGGTTTGAGCTGCTGTAGTGGTTGTTGGTGCCGCTGTGGTACTTGTTGTAGCTGCCGTAGTGGTTGTTGTAACTAGTGTTGCAGTAGTTGCAGCGGCTGTGGTGGTTGTTGGAGCTGCTGTAGTGGTTGCAGCTGCTGTAGTAGTTGTTGGAGCTGATGCTGTAGTAGTTGATGCTGCTGCGGTGGTTGTTACATCTGATGTTGTCAATGTTGTACCTGGCGTGGTAGCAGTTGTAGCTGCTGTAGTGGTTTGAGCTGCTGTAGTAGTTGTTGGAGCTGATGTTGTAGTAGTTGCAGCTGCTGTGGTGGTTGTTACATCTGATGTTGTCGATGTTGTAACTGGTGTGGTAGCAGTTGTAGCTGCTGTAGTGGTTTGAGCTGCTGTAGTGGTTGTTGGTGCCGCTGTGGTACTTGTTGTAGCTGCCGTAGTGGTTGTTGTAACTAGTGTTGCAGTAGTTGCAGCTGCTGTGGTGGTTGTTGGAGCTGCTGTAGTGGTTTGAGCTGCTGTAGTAGTTGTTGGAGCTGATGTTGTAGTAGTTTCAGCTGCTGCGGTGGTTGTTACATCTGATGTTGTCGATGTTGTACCTGGCGTGGTAGCAGTTGTAGCTGCTGTAGTGGTTTGAGCTGCTGTAGTAGTTGTTAGAGCTGCTGTTGTAGTAGTTTCAGATGCTGTGGTGGTTGTTGGAGCTGGTGTTGCAGTAGTTCCAGCGGCTGTCGTGGTTGTTACAGTTGATGTTGTCGATGTTGTACCTGGCGTGGTAGCAGTTGTAGCTTCTGTAGTGGTTTGAGTTGCTGTTGTTGTTGTTAGAGCTCCTGTGGTAGTTGTTGTAGCTGCTGTTGTAGTTGTTGGTGCCGCTGTGGTAGTTGTTGGAGCTGATACTGTCGTCGTTGGTGCTGCAGTTGTTTGAGTTGCTGTAGTAGTTGTTAGTTCTGATGTTGGAGTAGTTGTAGCTGTTGTGGTGGTTGTGTTTTCACCCATCGTTATTGGAGTTTGCATTACTGTGATTTTTAAATAACATTATAGACAATGATCATTATGTATACATAGATGTAGCATGTAGTTAAGGTTTTTGAAATGTAAACATATAAAATAAATATTAATATGATGTTGTTACGACAAACATAAACCATATGAATCTCTACCGTCCATCTCTACCTTAAAACAAGTTCAGTGTCATCAATCCAATGCTCCAACAGTTTACCCAATTTTTTCAGCTTTTTATGTTTTTGATATAAATTGCAATTAATCTAAAATGATCTCCCCCAAATTATTTTGTTTTCCATATGTGCTTATAATCCTTTAGGTTTTGTTAAAAGACATTGCATTCATCTATATATTTAATAAAATTTAATAAAACTGTTTGTCCTTTGAGTCTTTCTTTTATATGTAATTGTTTGCTACCCATGTGTGTCTGAAATGGCATGATTAGCCAGTATTTAAGCTTGCTGTTTTTTTTCTTGCTTTTTAGCTCAATTTTTCAATGTTTGTTCCCTTTTTTCTGAGTGGTTGTTTTATATGCAGCAGATTAAAAAAAGATTCATAAAGAAGAAAATAAATGAGGAAAACTTAATAAAGTGAAGTTTGGGTGAACTTTTAAGGATCATATCCCCATGTGACACACATGGCTGTCAAAAATGAATTATAGCATTTGAAAGGTCTCACTTCTATTCACATTGTGATAGAGGTCAGTCTTTACCTGTTTATCCTTCTGTGTCAAACAGTCTTCTAATATAATTATTTTTGACAATGACAATGATATTATTTCTCATGTTATAAATATTTGTATTCTCATTCTAGTTATGAGGGCTCAAATATTGGACAAGAATATCATTTATTAACAAGTGCAAAATTCCAGCCTAATCTTTTCATTTCAAGTTCTGGTAAGTCCAATAGTTTCAAAGGTCATTTTTGCATTGTTTCTTTGAATATGTTAAGGCTGTATAAAAGCTGATTATGATATGACCTTTTAACCTTTTTCAGAAGTGAATGATTTTAAATGGAATGCCCCATGTGTGCTGTGAGATTGATTATGAGAAATATTTATCTTGAGTCTCGCTGTTACAAATATTAAATGAATGTAAGACATCACTGGATATGGTTGTTTGACTAAAGTATAGGATACAAGATTTCAGTCTAAAAAGGGAAATTGTGCATTTAAACTAAAAACATGAGATTTGCAAGAAAACCTGATGAGATGGAATTTTTAAAACATTTTTCCCGGCTTCAATGAGTAAAAATCTATAAGAAACACTCTAAAAATCTTATGCAGTTTTTCAGTTGCAGACCTGTGTAATCACATGCTTCACAGCTAAGAGAGAAAGATTCAGAGAGAAACTACAGTTTTTTTTCTTTAAAGCAAAAACTGTCAAAAGGCATGTAAATCGCCCTTATCTCAGCTATACCAAACCCCAAAATTTACTAAACCCTCTTTTTGAAGACATCTTACTAAGTAGAACTTACCTAGATTTACTTAATGCACTCAAGTGCCTAACCATAAAAAGTACTATAAAAAAGTACTATAAAATTCAACTTTAATGCAGTCTACATGTTGTCTGTAGCAATTATTTATGAGGTATGCCTTGTTGTGATAAGGCAGTTCATAATTCTTTCTGTTTTATTCTTTTATTTATCTTATCTACAATAAGTTTAGCACCACTTAGCTCACCTGTTAGAAGCAAGAACGTTGATATTATCAGTCCAACGCCCATTGTTTAATCAGTTAAATCTGTAAAAGACACACATGTCAAGTCTATATGTATTAAAAAGACAAAAAACAAAACACTAGTTAAGAAGTAAAATAGAATTTCACAAAAATGCAAGACTCTTTTTATTATATACTGTACTCATCATTTTACATCTTAATGAAAAAATATGAATCCAAATTTTTAAACAATATAGATAAAATAATTACTTTGTTTAACAAGCTAAAATACAAAATAGTCATATTAACAGTAAATACAATGTATGTTTCGTTGCACTTACCAAAACTGAGATCAGATGAAAAATGTATCAATTCTCCTTTTATTCTTCTGAATATGCTTTCCAAATTTCTTTTGTCTTACAACAGTGCAATTCACAACTCTTTGCTCTTTAACTCTTTTAATCATATGTTCACACCTCTCGTGGCCTTATATATTTCAGAAGCATGAGGGCTAATGACGTATGTGAGAGATGATAGACGAGGTTGTGACATCTTGATGATGAAGAATGTTACGTCACAGGATTCACAAGTTTCTCAACTGACATCCTTACAGTTTCTTGCCTCAGGATAACAGCCTCTCCCTTTTTTTTCCTTGAGACATAAGTTACTCATTGATTTAATGGCAGACAAACAAATAGATTTCTACTGAGGTAAAAAGGAATTGCTGGAAAAACAGCATATGTAACATGATCAAAACCATTTTTCTACGTGACTGTAAAGTTACGAAGTCAGTACCATCTAGTGCAAAATTACAATATGTAACAAATGGGACATCTGGGACACAAAAGAATTAAAAGGTATATGTAAAAGCAGAATAAGATCCAGCTCAGTATTTACTGGGGCTGCCAACTCTGAACAAATTTCCAGATAAAAGCAAATATAAACTACTATGTAAATTATTGTTCTTGGCAAGAAAATGTATTCTTTTTAATTGGATCAATGAAAAACCAACAACAATAACTCAGTGTAATAAAGAAATCTTTAGAGTCTTACCAGTGGAAAGACTGAGTGCAAAACTAGGAGGTAATGACGATATCTTTTGGGATATACGGCACCCTCTAATGGATTACTTATCTGATGATCTGAGGGAAATTCTAGTGAGAGGGGCAGCTCCACTCCAATTGCAGGTTGGGTTTGTCAGGACAAATGTGTAAATGGGTGGTAGACCCAATTATTTACCATACTGTATTAGTTTTCCTTTGTCTCAGACTGCTTATTGTGTTTTCTTGTTTTGGGGTTTTTTTCTTCTTCTTTTTCTTTGTTGTTGTTGTTGTTGTTGTTGTTGTTGTTGTTGTTGTTGTTGTTGTTGTTGTAGTAGTAGTATCAAAAAATCCAAATAAAGAGATAAATAATAAATGGGACATCTGTGTACTTTGCTTTCAATCTATATAGTGAAAAATATTGGTAAATGGTAAATGGTCTGTATTTGTATAACGCTTTACTTAGTCCCTAGCACCCCAAAGCGCTTTACACTACATTCAGTCATCCACACATTTACACACTGGTGATGGCAAGCTACATTGTAGCCACAGCTGCCCTGGGGCACACTGACAGAGGCGAGGCTGCCAGACACTGGCGCCACCGGGCCCTCTGACCACCACCAGTAGACAACGGGTGAAGTGTCTTGCCCAAGGACACAACGACCGAGACTGTCGGAGCTGGGGCTTGAACCGGCAACCTTCCGATTGCAGGACGAACTGCCAGCTCTTGAGCCACGATTGCCATATTGAATGTTCGTATTTCCGTTCTAAAATTGTTTGTAGTAATGTATAAGAACTATTTCTTTAAAAAGTTGGCTCAGCAATACATTTTCTACCACACTGCTTTTATTCATTTGATATCACGTCTCTGCTTACTGCATTGATCTGAGTACCATTGAACATGAAGTTTTAGTATAATTTGAATCCTCTTATGTTATTGGTTGAGTTATGTTCACTTTTTTTCTGAGCCAAGAGAAGGAAGCTTTGCAAAAGCTCATCATCCCTCTTTTCCAGATCTGCTTAACAATAAGAAATGATGATATATTCATACGTAACTGTTCTCTGATATTTATTCAATTAGAATGTAACTGAAGAACAAACAAAGAAAGAACAAGAAATAAGAATACTCGTCCAGGTTAACATATAGTTTCTCAATTACCCACGTTTTTTTTTAAGTTTCATTATGTCCAGTTGCTCTTTTAAAGTCTGCTTTTGACTAACAGAATAATTTAGATGGGATGTCTTATTAGATTTGACATTTAGAGGAGAGCTCGTCAAACCAGAATTTTCAGAAATTACCTCTCCATTAATGCCCTCACATCAAGAGAAAATATGTTAAACAAGCTTTGCCGTGCGACTGTGTGGTGGGAAAAGAGGGTGTGATACTAATAGAATAGTTCTTTAATGATAGTGAATACAAAAACAGAGAGAAGGACTAACATAAAGACTGACAACGTGACGAGGAAACTGAGGCAAACTGAGGACTTAAATATAGAGAATAACGAGAGGAGGGGCAGCAGGGGGAATATGGATGTACTCTTCACAGAGAGGGAACCTGTACTCCCTACATGCCTCTTAAAGTTGCTAAGTTAAAGTTGCTGAGTCTCTCTGCCAGAACTATATTCTTGATTTGTGGTGTTATAATTTAATTAAATTTGAGTTATCAAACCGAATTATGTAGGTTTGAATCCACCAGGGAATGAACAAATTAAGAGATCACCGTTTAAAGCTCACATGAACAACCTAACAATAAGGCTCAGGTTTGATTTAATAGCAAACACAAAGAAAGACAAGAAATGTACAAATGAAGAGATCACTGATCTCTTAGCTCACATAAACTACCTAACAATAAGGTTAAGAATTGTTTTAATAGCAAAACACTTGAACAAACAGAAAGAAAGGCCTTTTGTCTGGATCATCCTTTATTAATAGGCACTATTTAGCTATGAATGATGTTTGAAATCTAGTATGTTATGTAAGCTGCTATTGTTACATTTGATATCTGTACAACAGAGGGATATGTGCGTCATTTTCATTGCTATTTAGAAACAAGGTGTGGCTCTTTCGTGTGACATAACTTCATACTCATACTCAAATCATGAGCTCGAATGGCATCCACTGCACTGTTTTCACACCATTTCTGATCAACTCTGATTAAACAATGACCTTTTAGTGTGTTACTTCTAGACAGCTGACATATATTGTTAGATGTAACAAAATTTTATAGAAGGACACCAACGAAATGTATTCATTTTTATTTACCAGTCTTGTAGGTTGTGTCTGTAGAGTTATTCTACAAGGAAACATGGAAGTGTTTTTGTTCATTAGAAATATAGTTACAGTTACAATTAGCATTTGATACACTTTACTATTTAATTCCACTTAACTGCTTGCATGGAAAAAAGAGTGAGTCTTTTAGTCAAAGCACAGTATTTCAGAGCATATGGAAGAAAAGTAAATCTGGAGACAAACATCCGTTTGAACATAAAGACAATATCTCTAAGTTTACATTTTTGCAGCAGCACAGTAATAGGAAATATTTAGCAGCACGGTGGCACGGTGGTTAGCACTGTTGCCGCACAGCAAGAAGGTCCTGAGTTCAATTCCACCATCAGGCCAGGGTCTTTCTGTGTGGAGTTTGCATGTTCTCCCCGTGTTTGCGTGGGTTCCCTCCGGGTACTCCGGCTTCCTCCCACCGTCCAAAGACATGCAGCTTGTGGGGATAGGTTAATTGGATAATCGAAATTGTCACTAGGTGTGAATGTGAGTGTGAATGGTTGTCTGTCCCTGTGTGTTGGCCCTGCGACAGACTGGCGACCTGTCCAGGGTGTACCCCGCCTCTGGCCCTATGACAGCCTGGGATAGGCTCCAGCGCCCCCCGCAACCCTGAAAAGGATAAGCGGAAGCGAATGGATAGATGGATGGATGAATCTTATCTAATGTAATAATTTTCCATTAAAAAAAAAAACAAAAACGAAAGAATTATTGTAAAATATTAAAAATATGACAGAAAATTTAAACATTTCTGTAAGTAAATAAATATTGATTATTGTTGAACATTTTTGTTATGATCTGAGTGCAGGCAGGCAGGAAAGGACCCAAATGCAGACTCAGACACGGAGTTGAAACGTAAACTCAAAAGCGGAGCTTTATTGCTGGAAACGAGAAAGACGTAAACTTGAATACAAAAATAAACTAGACAGGGTTGGCAGGTAGAACACACAGACAGATATGAGTGAGATCACAACACTGACTTAGGCTACATTCACACAGCAGGCGAAAGCACATCAAATCCGATTTTTCTGACCCTATGCGACCCATATCCGATCATGGTACAACAGTGTGAACAGCACAAATCCGATATTTTCAAACCCGACCCGGGTCACTTTCGTATGTGGTACTGAATGCAATACATTACTGATGTTTTAGAAAGCGACTGCTGTTTGAATGGTCATGTCACATTAAATCCGTCTTTTACGTAACTGACACAAGACAGACGCCAATTATCAGCGCTGGAGAAGCGCCTGAGAAGACATCGTGAATGCTTCCTGGCCATCCAGTGTCAATGTTAGTGAAACTGTTGGGAAGACAGCGTTGGAGAAATGTAAACATTTTATTTGTACTGTATAATCTGCAGATTCTGACAGAAATCTGCAACTATCCTCTGAAGCACCGCTCCTCTCTAAAACAGCAATAAGGATAATTATTAGGCCATATGTAAATAACACAATAACTTTATAACTTAAAGCAAAATTGGGAAACGTAAAGTCTGAAGCAAGTCTTTATGTTAAGGGCCATCAGTCAAACAATACTGTTTGGTCTGGGTCTAAACAGAGCGTGTAGTGTGTGACGTCTTCTTTTGCGCATGCGGGCCTCTTTGAGGGTTCACACTAGAGCGCGTTTGCTATCACATTTTATTTGTAGTGTGAACAAGTAGACAAAAAAAATCAGATTTGATCAAAAAATCGGAATCGAGCATTAAGACCTGCAGTGTGAACGTAGCCAAAGAGAAACACGGGGCTTAAATACACTGAGGGATAACGAGGGAAATGAGACACAGCAGGACAGCACAGCTGGGAGTAATTAGGCAGGATGAGATAAGGGAAGCAAAACTAGAAACACTGACATGAGACACGGACATTCAAAGTAAAACAGGAAACACACTGACTGAACTCTAGACACGCAAATAGACAGAACATGTAGACCTCAAACGTGGGACAGAATGGCACAGAGCAGACACAACATTAAACACAGGGAAGCTATATAAAAAAAAATAAGAATTAAAACCTTAACAGCCATAACCAAACCTAGGGTAATAATAAAATAATCAAAACAGCACAACAAAGGACTCAGAACATAAACCATGATATAAAATACCAAAACACAAGAGACCCAAAATGCTGGGTCACAAAGACCCAGAACTGTGACGATTAACAGTGGTAACAGAAACAGAAATATAAAGGTCATTATCTGCGTCAATGTACATGCCACTGAGGCCGCATTCCCCGAGTGCTTTTCAAAGTGGTTTCAGTGAAAGACTGATAATGGAACAGGAAGCTTCCATCAGTACATATCTTTCTAAGAAGAAAAATGCATGAGGAATGTCAAGCACAACAACACATTTTCATTCTTGCTAATGTGCAAATGTTTGGATCAAAACATAAAGAAAAGTAAGCATCTAAGTTCACTTTTTGTTCACTGACTCGAGAAAAATGTATTCATTGTATCTGTATGTGAAAAACCTTATAGCAATGAACTCATCCAGACTAGCCCAAGACACTTTAAGCTGCATGGAGCAGGTAACAACTGTGACTGGCACATCGTGCTATTGCAAAGCTAATGGAGATCTTAATAGACTAAAGCAAGTATCAGCTCATCTATCATTTTGAAACTACACTATATTGCCAAAAGTACTCGCATTCTCCTTCGCTCACCTATAAACTTTAGTGACATCCTATTTTTAATCCATAGAATATAATACGCTCTCAGTCCACCCTTTGCAGCTATAACAGCTTCAACTTTTCTGGGAAAGCTTTCCAGAAGGTTTAGAAGTACGTTTAAAATAGAATTAAATAGCCCTTTATTGTTATTGTATATGTACAAAGAATTTGTAGGTGCTGCACACCAACTGTGCTGGAACAAAATATAAAGAGTAGACAAAAGGAACAAATAGCTAAAAGGAGAAATATATACAAAAACAATAAAAGGGCACACATTGTAGACAGAGATCCAGACTCCAGACACATAAACTTGGTGGCGGAGCAACATACACATGACAGACAAACAGGACAGGGCTGAGGGAGAGAGAGAGAGAGAGCAAGAGAGGACGCTGAAGCCAGAACACAAAGATGAAGACTATGACAGACATGATTAGAAACTAAACTATACCAACAGAGACAAGGATCACAACAATGATAAGTAAACAAGATTCAAAAGTCCGCAAACGGAAAACACTGGGTCAACGACCCAGAACCACAGCATTTAGAAACAAAACAATTTGTTTTCAGAACAGGTAAACAGAAGAAAGCAACATTAAAAAAATGAACAATATCATCAAATTATGAACCTTTTTGAACTAATCTTTATATGTAAGTCTTTTTTCAGTCATGAATTTTCAGTATTCAAGCAATTTGTTTCCAAAACAGGTGAAAAAAACAATGAGACAAAAAGAAAAAAATTACTGTTAATATTAAAAATATGATTGACAATCTAATGCTAACAGTATTATTTAATAATACATAACAATTTCTGTGGTAACAGAAACATAAAAGTCATGATATTAAAGGTCATTGTCTTAGTCAATAGACGTCACTGATGCCACATTCTCAGACTGTTTTAGTAAAAGGTTAATAATAGAACAGAAAGCCTCTATCAGTATCTGAATAGCTTTTGTGTGTCTGTACCGGAAAATGTACAAGGTGTGTCCTTCACACATTACGCATGTTTTGAAGATCATCAAAGGGAAAAGTCATACAAGTCTATAATTGTTGGTGTGATTAGAATTGTACCCTACTAATACTGCACTATTCTACCTGCAGAAATAACAACAAAAGCTGTGAAAATGAACTAAACTTTTTCAGTGTGTTTGCTGCATACTACCCCAAATCAAATGTTGACAGACACTGTACTTTGATAGTCTGAGATGTCTTATATAAAACCAAAATGTTTCACATACGATATACAAACATACCTTAAAACAGAAACAGTCTTGTTTAGAGCAGCTTCCTCTCTGGGCAGTATTTACTTTTTGTGTCATTAGCAAGTGAGCCAGCTTTAAGAGCCAGCTTTAAGAAGCACTGACTCCTGTCAGGAAAGGGCCCGCGTTCACCTCTTCTAAGAATCCATGCAGCTAGGGCCAAGATTTGATTTTAATGTGCACACACAGATGCTATGAAGACAGCGATTATAGGCCAGGTATCGAGATAGACCAGAGAGATGGGGAGCTGTATTTAAATGCTGTCAGAACAGGGTCAACAACAAACTTCCACCTAAATCTAAGAAACACTCACCAGTACATGCAGCTGGAGGAGAGCTTGATGTCTTCCCTCCACCTGTCATCCACTGACTGGGGATGGGGATCGAGTATGAGTTCTTGTAGAGAACCAATCCCCACAACTCCATTTCCATGAGATTGCTAGTATGCTTGCCTATTGATCCCTCTTATCATCTCCAGTTGTACATGCACTACGATCAGCTGATTTTAGTTAGTTAGTTGAAAAATAGTGGCTACTTTCTACAGTGTGGATATGGACATTTTACTTTTATTTTTATTGCACAAAAGAATGTGTGCATGATGTTAAAGTGGAAACTGCTTGCATGACAGAAACAGCTGCATTACTCTGCTAACATGACTTCTGCTCTTTGTAAGCATCTGGACTGTTAGCATGCTAATGCTAAGCTAACCAAGAACCCAGAGGGAAAGCTGAGTGATTGCTGTTTCCAGGCCAGGAGCCACACCCTGAACTTAAAGGATGAGCAGTCAGGCTGCAGCTTCCATTTCTACCTGTGCATGTTTCTATATTAGAATCACAGTGGATATCCGTTAAATTGTGCGTTGGTAGCTTTACGTTCATACCTAAATACACAGAGAAAGATCATACTTGTGTCCTCACTAGGATACAACATGCACAAGCCTTTGATCACGCAGCATGCAGATAATTTTCACAAATTTAATGTCTTTGATATGCAGCTTATGGATTTTATATGAGCCTTTTATAGGATTATATTTACTTAATATACATACAAACTTATCGGAGAAATTGCTATTTTCTTAAGTCAACTCTGGTTGTTCATCGTCAGTTCTAAAAACAGATGCAATGAGTATGTTTTAAGAATGTATTAATGTTTTATGCTAGAAGAAAGAGGAAAATGTGGAGGTGTTTGAGTGATTCAGACTATGCAGCCCACCAAAACGAAATTTGAGAGGTAGTGCCTACAGCATTTTCTTGGAGGACCTGAAAAAGAAAGCTGCAAGTAAAACTGATCAAAGACTAAATACCAGGAAATGCATTTGAAGACCTTTTACATTGTTGCATTTGGAATTGCACATCACAATTAACAAAAAGAAAGGGTTTTTTGTTGAAATTCAGATAAGAATGAGACACGTGTTTTTTAAGGTCAGCATTTAGACTGAGCCGTTTCAATCTAAGGCATAAAGTGAAATTAAAAAAGGGAGGAGTAGTTTAATTACTTATTACATTTGTAGTGGGGATTTGAATGCACTTTTTGTTAACCGTAGAGGTTATTGTTCACATGTCAGTCAGTATGTCTGTACACAAATCTTTCAGAGAAGGAACAAATTGACAACAAAAAAAACCCAAAAGAGGATATTTTGACTCTTACTTCACACAAGTTGTACACACAGGTGAATCACTATTAAAGCAGCACATCTCTCATCGTCCTGGGTCTTTGACCCAGTGTTTTAAGTTTATTTTGATTCTTTTGTTTGCATGATGAAAATGATTTAAGTTCAAGCTTTGTATGTTTTATGTTTGAGTTTAGTTTAGTTTTGAGTTATCCTTGGTGTCTATGAGTTTTTTGTATTTCTGGTTAATGGCTTCTTGTCTATTAGGCAACTTTTGTGTCTTTGTCATGTCCCTGTGTCTCCTGTGAGAATGAGACAGTCTCTGTGTTTATTTATGATTTTCCCCAGTCATGTTTGTGTTTATTCCTTCTCTTTGTCATGTTTGTTTTACTTTGTTCATGTCTGCCTCTGTTACTTTCTCTCATGTCTCTATCTGTCTCTAGCACTTTGCCTCGCTCTGTCTTTCATCTCTGTCATGTCTGTCTACCATGTGTGCTATTGTCTTCCCACGTCAAGTTGTATGTCTTAGTCTGCGTCTCCATGAGTTCCTGTCTTATTTTGATAGTCCTAATTTGTTCCAGCTATGTTTCTGTGCTGTTTCCACTCTCTGAATCACTGTCTGTGTATTTATTGTGTTAGTTCCCCTTTGTCCCTTGTTGGAATGTCAGTTCACCTCCCTTCATGTGTCTTGTCCATGCCACAGGTTTCCTATTCAATGTTCTCAGTGATTAGTTTTGCTCAGTTTAGTTAGTAAAGTTTGATTCTCATTTTGCCTTTTGTTTAATATTCTTGTTTGTTTTTTCTCCAGGATAAATAATCAACTTACTTTTTGCTAAGTCCAGTCCTGTCTCTACACATCATGAATCAGGAAGTAAACGCTGACAGTAAGTTTAGGTACTTAACACTGACCGTAAATCTTCATTATGAGATTAGTCTGAGATTATGTTTAGCTTCTTTGACGTTAGTTGAGGGTGTGAACACTGCAATTCTCTTGTGATGGGAAGCAGTAACAATGATTAATGAGTAAAACTTGAGGAACATGACATGCATCTGTTTAAAGAGAAATCTATGAATAGATATGTGTATGTATTCTTGTGCATGCATATGTGTGTCTCGTTGTTTTGATTTATAGTAAATGAGTATGTGTGTTTGCAAACCTTTAAAGGAGCGTACGGTCGCTGCCACGAAATAAAGCATCACCATTCTCTGAGTTTCACCTCGTGTTTGATGCCATGTTTTCTGCTGCTCATACTAATAATTAATTTGAATAATAATTTAATGTGCAGCCTAACACTTCTCCAAATCAGCTCCTTAGTGTTTTACTGGACCATATAAAATATTGCTGACCTGTGGAAAAGAGAACTTTTTTCTGATATTCTAATCATTAATAAACATGAAAACAATATAAATACAATTTTATTACAAAAATTGTATTTAAATTAATCCAAATTAGCAAAAATAATGTTACTAAAGCATTGAAAGAAAAATGGTCTAGTACACTTGTACCCCCCAGGAAATGGGATGTCAGTCTTCAGCAAACAGCCTCATTTAGACATTTTGTCCAAGTTACCAGTTCATCTGCATATTTTATTTTAATGTATGTAGCTTTACTGTAGACTTTTGCTGTGGATGGGTAATTCCTTTATGATTCTTTTACTTAACTGCAGGTATAAGTTTTTTAATCAGATTATGAGATGTCACCTTAATATCCAAGAGAGTGACAACTTTCCCACTGGAATGTTGAGGCTTCGGTTCACCAGATACCATCTGTCTATTTGTCAACACACTTTCATGATAGACTGCTCATAATTGTAGGCTCCATGAATTCAATGCAGAAAATGTGACTTACAACTTCAATGGGCCACTCCCAAGTGAAATTTGTTTTGTAAACTTTGTACCTGTTGTTACCTACCGCCCTAACTGTCTTCTATTAGGAATGAAACTCACCAGCTCCACCCTGAAAAGTCGACGTTCCAGAAGTTCTCCTTTTGTTTTTTCTGCTGCGTATTATAAGAAATCCATCACCGTCAGTTTACAAGAAAGTCTTCTATAATGACCTTTGTAATCCAGGTGGACACAGTGAAGGATAATAAAACCACAGTGTTTAATTGTTCAGTCACAACATTTTCAACTTTTATTTATCATTTTTTTTAAAACAAACTATAAAAAATGTCTTGTAAATATTTATGAAGACATTTAGTATGATTTACAAACATATTTGTCAAAAAAAGTAATTTATGTAAAGCATTCCCTTTTTTATGTTCATGGTTTTTTTTGTTTATTTATTTATTAATGGCAGGAAGCCACATTAGCTTCATCTCAATGGACACGAATGACTCTTGAACTTCCAGATGGCCTGGAATATGACATTATCCAAGACAGACTTTACCAATGTCAAATCAAATAAAAAATATGAAAGTAAATAAAACCAAACAAAGTGTAAATTCATGAAAGATTATTGCAAATACATAAAACACAACACCCATTTTAATGGAAGTTAAAATGATTGATCGTCTTGATGCATGCTCAATCATCCAGGTAAGTAAATCTCCAAAAGTTGATTTTGTTCATCTGGACGTAGCGTTTTCAGTGGGGGAAACGGTTCATCACTCATCCAAGTGACTTCTTCAGTCTCAGCTTACTGCAGGTTTCCCCAATCTTATAAAGACTATATTTGCATAATGACTGATAATAATGACACCTGGGTGAAAATCAAATCTCAGGACGTACCACATTTCACGGATCACATTAACTTGGTGGACCGACACATCAAATTCACCAGGGAGGCTATGCAAAGCGGCAGGTTAGCCTTCTTAGACTGTGATATTTCCAGCAGTAATGGGGGACATCTAAAAGCTGATGTGTACCATAAACCTATGCATACCGATCAGTATTTAAGGTTTGACTCTCATCATCCACTGGAGCATAAATTGGGTATCATCAGGACGCTACAACATAGAGTAAACACCATGCCCACAGACACAGCGGCCAGGGAAGCAGAAGAAAGTCACATAAAGAGGGCCCTGAGTAAATGTGGTTATCCCAGCTGGACTTTTGTGAAAGCTGGGAAGACGCCTAAAGAAAACTCTAGCTGACACATGAGAGAAGGACAACCGCTGCCTAAGCGAAAACCCATAGTGATCCCGTATGTGTCAGGAGTATCGGAGCAGTTGAGATATATTTTTTCTAAACACAGTGTCTCTGTGGCTTTTAAACCCCAAAAAACGCTACGCCAAAAATTGGTCCACCCCAAGGATTGGGTCCACCGATACAAACAGAGTAACATAGTGTACACTGTTAAGTGCCAGGAGGATTGCCAGGATTTATACATCGGGGAAACCAAACAACCTCTGGCGAAGCGTATGGCACAACACAGAAGAGCTACCTTGTCAGGCCAGGACTCCGCAGTCTATTTACACCTACAGGCCAGTGGACACTCTTTCATTGATTAGGATGTACACATCCTGGACAGGGAGGAACGCTGGTTTGAGTGAGCAGTCAAGGAGGCCATTTACGTGAAAAGGGAAAGACCATCTTTGAATCGAGGAGGGGGGCTAAGGGTACATCTTTCGCCATCATACAATGTTGTGATTGCAACCATTCCCCAACTCTCTGTGAATGGTACTCATGGCCATTGATCAGTGGGCTTTGATCAATGGTCATGAGAATTTGCATAATTATGATTAAGGAACTGACCTCTCAGCCCATTGTTCCTTCACTGGGCTGGTTTCAGTCATTATGCAAATGTACTGTTTATAAGGTTGGGGAAACCTGCAGTCAGCAGAGACTGAAGTCACTTGGATGAGTGACGAAATGTTTCACCCAGAAAAGGCTACGTCCAGATGAACAGAATCAACTTTTGGAGATGAAGATTTTATCCCACATCTTAATAAATTCCTTGTGAGATGAGGTTAAATGCAATAGCCAGTGGCGAATTAAATCTTAAAACAGTGGTCATTATTTTCTTTCATTCTGGAGTTGAATAACCTCTGTGTGACAAAACTATTGTTGAATTGCTTCAAGGTAAGTTTCTGCCAATTAGTAGGTCATCTAATCAGCAGTGACATGTATATAAACCCTAACATATATAAAAATGACAATTTCATAGATCTCAACACTGCACACAGTGAACCATAATTTTCATGGGAATGTTTTGCTACCTAATGTTTGATACTAATCTTAACTCTGTTAGTCTCACTTGGCAGGGCACAGCTTGAAACAATGAGGACATGACAGAGAAACACTGTAAGTCTTTACCAAATAAAACAAACCACTGTTTGTTTTTCATTGGTGTCTCTTAAAAATGTGTGTCACGTTCCTCAAGTTGTATTCATGAATTATTGTTACTTCTTCCTATCACAAAAGAATAAGTGTTCACATGCTCAACTAACGTCATTGATGGTAGATATTTTCTGAATCTAAAGTGACAATGAAGATTTACTGTCAGCGGTTACTTCCTGAATCAAGATCCAGCTCCAGATCATATGATTGCACTGTCATGATCCGGGATTTTGTACCCAGTGTTCTTGGTTTTGGACTTTTGATTGTGGTGTATTTAATATTCTGAGGCTAAGGTACTAGTTTTTATTTCTGTTTTATCTTCAGGTCTGTTTGTTATCTAGCCTTAGATTTTCTATTCTCAATCCCTGTTTTATTAAATGTTCTTGTGTTTAGTTTCCTGTGATAATATCTCTCTTTGAAGTCAGTTTTGTCCAGTGTTGAGTAAGTTACTTTAAATTAGTAACTTAGTTACATTACTAGTTACTTCTATCAAAAGTAACTCAGTTACTTCAAGTTACCCGTTACTTTCAAAGTAACTAGTTACTAGGTAAAGTAAATTTGGTTTTACTCAGAATTCTCTTTATTAATGTGTTGCTCCCCTAGCTGGATACCCAGCAAGGATGCCAGTCTTCTAGCTTGCTTACATGTTAGCACTATCCTGCCACAAGTGCACTGTGCCACCTACCAACAGAAAGGAAAAAATAATGTTCATATTTCCACGGGAGAAATCCCATGCCCGGACCGTTGTCGACTGCCGCCATGATTCTAACCTACGTCACAGCGTCACATGCGCTTTTTACGTCTAACACGGAAACTGCAGTCGTGGTGCTTTTGATTGTACTCGGAACTCAGAAATTCTCCCTTCCGAGTAGGAAGGTGTATGTAACTCCAGACTGCAGATGAGCTGTATATAGAGCTGGACTAGGACAAAAAATCGGCCCGGGCGTTGTGACTAGAGACCGGCCCACCAGGTATTAAAGGAAAATCATAAAGCCTTTGAATGAAAACAAACGCTGTTGTGACAGTGATGTATACTGTCTTGTTGTTATATATGTATCAACCTAATAAACTTAAACCTACACCATCCTCCCTATTCTGGTATTCTAAACAGTACTTAGCCAAAACCCAAAGACTGCTTGGTTGAGTTAACCTCCTGAACTATCTACAACACATGGTGGAAACCTGAAATTAATACAGAGAAGACTAGAGGTGAGACATGATCATTACTGAATATTAAAAATAATAACTGACAGATTTAGATATGTTTTCATAAACTATTTATTTACCACATCAATAAACAGCATGGCAGGGCAAAATATTTTTTCTAACAGGGCAACCTTTCAAAAGTGAAAGGAGACAGAAAGACAGGTGAGCAAGAATAGAACTTAATTGACTTTTTGATGGCATTTTACACAGTACTGGTACAGAATATAGAAAATGTGGGAAAATACTGGCATCATATACAGTACTTACTTCTGAAGAAATTATAATGGGACAGCAGCTTTTACAGCTGTGGCTCCATCAAACATCAGCTGATACTACAAAATTCTAACAACAGCTTATCATGCTTAAACGTGCTGCTGTTCTTTAACGCGACCTCCGCTGGCTTCCTCTTTCTGGGCAAAGTGGGCGATAAACAAACAAGAGAGAGTGGACTTGGAACAGAAAAGCCGATCAGCTGATCATTGTTTAGTTTCATGATTGAAGTAGCAACAGGAAAAGAAGGGAAGAGAATGAGAGAAGAAGAGGCAGCTGGTCAGCGTAAAGACACAGAATAACTCCAGCTTTGTGTCTTTTTTTCATTGTAGCTGAAGTACGGGACAAATCGCGTTCCTTTTCACCTCAATACGAAATGCGTAATATTTTCTCTGAATACAAGACGATTCTGTTTTTAGGGGACGGGTGGCAACTCTAATAACTAACCTTATGAATAAAATAAAGTTCAACATCAGTAACATCATAGCACCCACCCAGCTGTATATAAACTCCGTCATGCTAGACCTCATTGTTTATACCTTTATGAAAACAAAAAACAAAACAAAAAACATTGGCCCATAAAAACGAAAAATCACCATCGGCCCGAGGCCGTTGTCATAATTTAATCCCTCCATCTCTGACGAGGCTTACCAGAACGCCATTTACTTGAGTGTGACATTATCCCCAGGTCCGTTTTCCGATTTCCGAGGTAAGTCGAACGCAACACACAAAGTAATGAATAACGACCCTATCTAAATCCCAGTAACCATGAACGCATTCCTGATTTTGGCATAATAACTAGATAATAATAACATAATAACAGGCATCTCCAAAAACATTAGAGCACTTTTGCAAATATGTGATGTCTTGATAAATAGAGCAGATATTTGAAGGTTACACAGCATCATTCTCACATGAAAATATCTTAAAAGTTTATTTTGTGATCCAGAAAGAGTCATATTTCAAACTCTGCCACTCTGTGTTCCTCCGCCACTGCCTTGTTTGAGTTTTGGACAAAATGGATTGTGGGATATTGCATTTCGTCATTTCGAGCTGATTGGAGACCAAAACAGCCTATCAGATTTTTTTGCATCTAAGTCTGTGATTGGCTGGTTTGTGGCACAAATATAACGGTGTACAGAAAGAGTTGAGCGCGCACGGGCAGAAATGTTGAGAGCGCAAGCAACACATTGCGAGCAAGCGCAAATGCAAAAACTGAGCGAGAGGGGCTGCTATTGTGTGTGTGTATGGATTATAGCAAACACTGAAATACATTTTTTGCACGCAGCAGTGAATTTTGTTCACTCAAATTTAGCTTTTCTTCGCTCAAAATAAATTTCTCCTCAAAATGCGCTCAGAATAGTGGCACAAAAATAATGCCATAATAAATTTACTGGTTAAGATAGTCAAATTGTGAGATGTTTTCTGCTGATTGAACAACACAAGTGAGTTACTATCGGAATGAAATTCTCTTTTGTGAGTTTAAACATGATCTTAATAATTTAAACATATATTTGTGTTGTCCTATCAACTTGGTGGGCTATGAGTTGATTATATCATTAAAAAAATGTTTTTCCGTTATGCCCCATTACAGGCTGCTTTGCAGGCCCTGGAAGCCAAGGCTGACCTGGATCCCCTCTACCCTCTTTGACGTGACAATGATCAAACGCTGCATCAACTGGACCCACCCACAACAACCTGAAAATGTCAACAGTGCTGCAGGAAAGGCATCTCACACAGGGGAGATGGAGGGCACTAAACCCAAGGCCCATTTCACTACACGGGAGGAAATTCCCAGACAGCTTCAGCTGACAGAGCTGTGACGACACGCCCACCAAGCCCGGATGAAAAGTGAGGCCGAGCAACAGAATGCTGACCTCCATAACTGCATTAACGCTGTGCAAGGTGGTGACGGACCAACACAGGTGATTGGAGGAGGGTCTAGCTGCAGCCACTGGGGAGCGTCATATTGCAACCTCCACAGTAGCCGGAAATACGTTCCCTGCATGGATACAGTAGAAACCTTGTAAGTGAATCGTAAAGGTTGGGACAGAGTCTTCCATGTATAAATTTGCCGTTAATAATTATATAATTCTAGGAATCATCTAGTTTGCTTGCACGGATTATGTTGGCACTTTGTTAGCGTTACAACAACGGTCATACCCCCGAGGTATCTAAACTTTACTTAGGAATGTGTGTACTTTGACACCTCTGGTTGGCATTTAGTGGCCAGTTTCAAACTTATTTGTGTTTTGCTTGTTATTGAACAAATTCACTTTACTGCTTTTCACTATCTGTAACATCAATGCACCCTGCATCAACATTGTAAAGTTTGTCACAAAGAGATTTAAATATTTATAAATACTAATATTCTCTATTCCATTCTGTTCTGCTTTTTTATTGCCCAGATTTTAGTTGGCCTTTGTTAAATTGTCTTATTGTTATATGTCAATAGATATGTATGTCACAAATAAAAGTGTCTTGTAAATTATGTTTTTTTAAAGAATTTTCTCCCCAAATCTCTTACATGCTAACTGTAACGTGTTATTTCTGCTAAAACCTGAACTTAAATGTGTATATGGTGTTTGTCTGTTTTTCTCTCTGTTTTAGATGCACATATCAATTTGGAATTCTGCCTCCAAGCCAGAATTGCAGGAATGCACAACATGTTGCAGAAGACTTTTTCACTGCCCTCTGTGCCCCACTTTCAGCCCTACTGTCAGGGCAAAGATTGAGGAGCATATAAATGGACACATTAAAAATGCTTTTCCTTGTTGGTATTAAATATACCTCATAGTTAAAGTTATAAATATGCACTTCTTTTCAGCACTTCTGCAGTCTCTTTGTTGACTTGAGTTTCTTTTCACATTGTACAGTTCAGTGCATTCATCAGCAAAAGAAAAAAGTGTGTTGGCATTAAATATTTTTTTTCCTGTTCACCACATTTCTTGACAGCTCTTGTGATCAATACCATTTTGCTTCCATTATTGAGGATGGCTTGGATGTTTTTGTTAATATGTACAATCTGATTGTTAGATGAACTGACTGCATTCTATACAACTACATTTAAATTACATGCTGTTTTTTCTTTTTTTTCTATCTTACAGACAAAATGATATGCCGGTGCACTTTCACTGCCCTGTCTGTAACATGACAATCATACAGCGTTGGGATATGGCAAGGCATTTATTGTCATGTCAGCATTCAGGAATGCTCCCCACTGAACTCTCCGAGGAGCGCCACCTCTCTCCCGCTGCACTCTCCGTGGAGCCCCATCTCCCTCTCAATGTCTTGTCTCCAGCATCTAAACCATTTTCTGAATCTTCGGTAGAACATTCATGTGTTCTACCCTCTGTGTTAAATGAAACTGTGGCTTGTGGAAAGTCCATGAAAATGAAATGCCCTCACTGGTCTTAGTTTTCTTAAAAATAAAATCAAGGCTCACATGATGAGGAGGCATTCAAACAGATCAATAGATGTTTGCCTGGCCTGTCATCTGCAGTGTTTTTGTGTAGAGGGACTTCTTCCTCTTTGTTTTTCAGTTTGCAGAGGACAGCTCTTTTTAAAAGTATGTGCTGACGAGCAGGGACTACAGGTCAATGCGATGTTTGACATTTAATGGACAGATGAAGGCACTGGCTGTTTGTTTGTGCTTTTTATGTGTTGTTGGGTTTTTTTTTTCCAGTGTACAGAATTCCATTTAAACCTATTATAAAATGTTGTTCACTTGTTTCCATGTCCGTACTTATACTTAAAAATTTAACTGTAAATGTAAAATGTAAAGCATTGTTTATACTTGAAACTTCAAAATAAAAAGCACGGTTGCTATTAACATTAATGTATTACCCTGTAATCAATAATATTTTTATACATTATACATTGACAATGCTAAATCATGCAATTTAGGTAAAATTGCTTTTATTCTAAACTCAACACATACAAATTGTTTGTTGTTGTTGTTGTTGTTTTTTTTTTTTGTTTTTTTTACCAAATTACATTATTTACCCATTTTTGGCCAAACAATATTTTGACAATATTCATGTAATATTCTTAGTTTCAAATAGGGGCGTTTGATGGCTTACTGCACTGCAGTGGACCAAAAGAATGACACAGATTTGATCTTAAGGATGTAATAGTTGTGTGTGTTTGTGCATGACATTGCAACGCAAATATCTATTTGCAAGATAGACTGGAATAAATTATGACGCATCAAATATTACACAGGCTGCAGTGAATTTCTGTTGATACGGGCTATTGAGCTTTGAGTTTCCCAGTCAAACTTATCTTTGAAGCACATGTTAAAAAAAACTTAACACACACTAGTGACCTCAACAATTGCAAGACAGCCTTGTCCGCTATGCTCATATGAAAAAAAAAAAAAACAATAGGAAGATTTATGAAATCATTAGGACTTGATCACCTTTTTATCTGAAAAGTTACTGGTAATATATAGCCTAACTGGCATTTAAAGAGTAAAAAAAAGAATGTAGATAAAATTTTGGGGTTGATGAAAAGGACTGGTGCTAATTTAAAGAGTCAAGTCGGTAAAAGTAGATAAATGTTTTAATAAATATACATTTTATAGCATTTTGTGAACATACACAAAAGGTGGCCATTTTTGGCAATGAACAAGCTGAGAGAGAGTCTTATATATTTTGCTCTCCTTGAACAAAAATAATAGTGCATAATAATGTTGACATTAATCAATTAGATGTCCCAAGACTCTACTATTAATGATATAGTGGTCCCTCGTTTATCGCTGGTGTTGCGTTCTAAAAATGAAATCTTCGAAGTAGCCAACTTTATTTTTTACAATTATTATAGATGTTTTAAGACTGTAAAACCCCTCACTACATGCTTTATACACTTTTCTCATAAAAGGCATGAACATTTTCACACTTTTCTCTTTTGTTTAAACACTCTTAAAGTTCAATCCTTCATAGAAACATAAGTCCAGTATTATAAAATGAAACCATGCAAAACCTTTTGTCGGCATTGTTGTGTTTGTTGGGCAGAAAACTTACAAACATACAGTACAGCACTTCAGAGTTACACTGCTAGCGATCGAAGATTTATATAAATTCAACAAGCTAAATGCATTCTGTACTGTACAGCAGCAGTCCCCAACCTTTTTTGCACCACGGACCAGTTTAATGTCAGACAATATTTTCACAGACCAGCCTTTAAGGTGTCGCTGATAAATACAACAAAATAAAATGATACAGACAAAGAGAAAAACTGTGGTATTTTGTAAATATAATAATAAATGCGAATTCGACTGTGTAATTATGTAACTTTATTAGCAGCGTCCTCCTGAAATGCGCCAACAACATTGAGAGTAACATCCTTCTCTCTGCTTCTTGATGATCTCTGGTCGCTATGGTAATGCGTAAATAGTTCTTTCAAAATAAGACACACGACTACAACACGGGAAAAAACCCA
Source organism: Oreochromis niloticus (assembly GCF_001858045.2). Taxonomy (NCBI): domain Eukaryota; kingdom Metazoa; phylum Chordata; class Actinopteri; order Cichliformes; family Cichlidae; genus Oreochromis; species Oreochromis niloticus. The sequence goes on along the minus strand of NC_031967.2, from coordinate 14,782,160 downwards.
GGGAAACCGACTTAACGATAAAAATCCTGAAAACCATACATTTCACACCCAAGCCTCAACTCTCGCGGCCCGGTACCAAACGACCCGGGTTAGAGTGCACTGAGATAAGAAATTTGACAGGTGTTATCCACCGGTGGTGATATTTTATGAGTTCATGATTTAACAATCAGCTTTCTTTTAAGCAGGCCTGCAAGAAATTGAAAGCACTACAAAAGATTCCTACTGGAAACAGTCGCAAAGTGTGTTTCTCCAGATTACAATGGGCTTTGGAGAAATTCACTTATCTGGGACACTGTTAACCTGAGATGGTGAGTCCGGAGTCTAAAAGGATTGTAGCGGTTCAATCCACTCCAAAATCATAAAGAATTGTCTTCTCTTTGATCTGACGTGATATTGCTGTGAGTGAATGCTGAAACGCTTGTGCGAGAGGCTTCACTATCAGCAATGATGCATGCGAGGGACTGACTGTACTGTGACAGACTGATGATGTAAATAAAGCTTTGACTGAGTTGAAACTGAGACAAAGGCTGCACCAACTTTAGGACTAGTAAATGTTGACAAACAGTTCACCCAGCTGGTAGAAAAGGGTGGATGCTTTGTTTTGTTTTGTCTTTTGCAGGAGCAGAAGGATGATATAGACCAGAGAGGGGAGAGAGATTCTAAGTTCACATGGGTGTGTGGACCTGCAGACTTAACCCACCAGCTGCCATGTTTCTGTGTTATTGATTTTGGGTGAAGGAAACTGTGTTTTTACTGGCTGGATGTTGGGAATGGTATCGCATTGTATTGTTGGAAAATGTTAAATGTTACAGGGAGGAAATGTGTATACAATGTGAAAATATACTGATGTGTCCCAAATGAGTATACACTAGTAGATCAGATTGCAGCAGGTTTTGAAAACATCCCCATTATTTCCGCTTTTTTCCCTGTCACCCATAATAAAATGTGGACAGACTTAATTAGGTGCATTACTATGTCCTTAGGTTGGCAAACTTAACACGTGATGCCTTTGAGGGGTTGGCAGAGTAATCAGGCCCTACCTCTCTAATACCAGTGCAAAATAGGATGGCACTTGACATGCTTTTAGCAGAAAAAGGGGTGTTTGTGCTATGTTTATCCCAAAACCACGCATGAGCACTCTGGGATTGACAATTCGTTAGAGGGATGGATAACCTGTGTCTTTGGGAAATGGAAAGGTTTTATTATGTCTATTGTGGTTTCACTTTCTGTTTTTATTGCAATACTCGCAATGTGCAGATATTGTTGCATCCCTTGCCTTAGAGCTCTAGTGGTTTTCCTGATCAACAGGGCCATGGCTTCAGGGCCGGAGGGCAGACCAGCTTATAACTGTTTTTGTGGCCAATTCTGATATTTGTGTCTGCTTTTCAGAACAAGACTGTAGACTTCTGCTGTGTAAAACCAACAGTGGTGGATGGGTAATTCCTTTACGATTCTTTTACTTAACTGTAGGTATAACTCTTTTAGTCAGACTATGAGATGTCACCTGAATATGTAAGCGAATGACAGCTTTCCAACTGGAATGTTGAGGCTTCAGTTCACCAGGTACCATCTGTCTATTTGTCAACACACTTTCACAGCAGACTTCTCATAATTGTAGACTCCATGAATTCAATGCAGAGCATGTGACTTCCAACTCCAGTAGGCCACTCCCAAGTGAAATACAGCACAACTTATAATTCGTTTTCTTTTGTGACCTGTTGTTACCTACCACAATAACTGTCTCCTTTTAGGAATGAAACTTACCAGCTCCACCCTGAAACCTGATGTTCCATAAGTTCTCCTTCTGTTTTTATCAGTTGTGCTGCTTATTACAAAAAGCTGTGTTTTTTGTATTGTGTAATGTATTTTGCAATGCAGGTGGTGGCAGTGCAGGAAAATAAAACAGCAATGTTTAGTGTACAATGCTTTTGCTTTTCATACAAACACAGAGTTTCATATAATTAAGGTATTTGTCGTTTCATGACTACAAATAGTGCAACATTTCACACATATTTATCACTTAAAAAAAAAAAATCTTCAAACCACTGATTTTCTGTAAATATTTATGAAAGTACAATTTCAAATATATTTGTCAAATATTTGTGATTCACATCAGGCATTGCCTTCTTATGTTCTTGTTTGTTTTGTTTTGGCCCACTGTTAGCTCATTATTGACAGCAAATCATAAAAGCTGTACATCAAGGGATGTGACCACTCTGAAACTAGCACCTGTTACTGATAATGTTAGCTGGAGATATTATTGCCAGTTGTCATGGTGTGTGCTGTGTGGCATCGTGGCAGATTTCTTTTCTGATGTATTAATCACATATCACTTTAGTATAGCATGATCACTCCTGTTACCAGTTATATGCATGCATGTAGAATGTTATCACAAGTGGGCCCCATGTTATTGCACCTTCACAGTGGACCCACTCTAGACTTGAAAATCTCCAGACATCCTGCTTTAAGGGAGGGGATGGGTGGTCATAACTTTTTTTTTTTTAGAGTGGGAGAGGGTCTAGGATGAGCTGGACTGAAAGCATATAGGGATATGATGTGCTATGGAATGTTTTTTTATTTGAGAGCGTTTGGGAAGGTATGTAAGATGTGACGGTGGTGGCCAAATTTCAGAGATGATCCCAGTGCTTGGCTGGGATGTTTCTCTCCACATTGCAATGTGTTTATTAAACCCATATGGAAAAGATATATAAATCTTATAAATTTTGTCTTGTGTGAAACTTGCATGAAAAGCATACAAGAGTGAAAACAGATATAAAATCCCTTGAAAAATCATATAAAGGAAACTTGTATGTTTTGGATACTTCCTAAAATAATATATGAAAGTAATGGGAAAGTGGCCACTTTCATGAGTGAGTCATATAAGCCTTATATCACTATCACTATATGAAGCAAGCTAAAGCTGATGCAAGTCTTTTATAAGTTTTTTCTATTTCTTTTCCAATGGGATCCCACTTCAAATCAAGCTCACTGAGTGTGTTGCAGGTTATTGTTAAAATTTCCATACCAGTGGCAGGCAGGAGGAAGGACCCAAATGAGGAATGAAACTAAAAGCGGTAGCCTTTTATTGCTGGAAAGACTTTTCATGAGAAATAAACTTCACAAAAAACAAACCAAAACCTTGAACATGAAAACTGGAAACTAAAATGAACTCAAGAAAGCAGAAGCTAAGAAACATGAACTAGGAAAACAAACCAGGAACTGTGAACTAGAATTAAGACAGGAACATAAAGGGAGAAAACACAGCACAGTGAGGGTACGACGTGACAACAAGCAGGGGAAGATGGAGGACTAAAATACACATGTAGGATAACAAGAGGATGGGTAAAAGGTGAAGACACAGCTGGGATTAATGTGAGATCATGAGATAAGAAAAAATTTAAACTAGATGCACAGCACGCAGGACAAGGACTATCAAAATAAAACAGGAAGCAAGAGACATTCACAAAGACGCAGACTTGACACTTAACAGAGGGAAAACGGAGCACAAGGACAGGAGTAATGAACTGTAACATGTAACACAACTGACTGGGGAACAAAAAAATAAGCATGAAGACAGAACGAAACCCACATTAAACATGAGGTGCATAAACATGAGGTTTAATAGAGGCAGTCACACTTATGATCAGTTAATAAAGTTCATTTGATAACTTGATTGTTATGGCTGCCACTTACTCAGTAAGGCTGTACGCAGTTTTTCACACAATGCTTCTACATTTTGGCTTAGCTTTTGTTAAACAAATAGAATAGAATAAAATAGAATAGAATAGAATAGAATTCAACTTTATTGTCATTGCACATGCACAGGTACAGGGCAACGAAATGCAGTTTGCATCCATCCAGAAGTGCTTTAGTGATATAGATATATTACAATATATATTAGCAATAATATAGATATGCAAGTACATTACAGAAATGGGTCTATTGTGGTATGTTATAATGTACATGGTATGAAGTATGTTGTGAATATTCTATAACTATAGGTATGTACAGGCTGTAGTGAGTACAAGCTATGTACAGGATATGAACAGGATATAAATATGAAAAACTATACAGAATATGAAATAAATAACTTTACAGAAATATGAGATATACAGTTATACAGAAATGGGAACTATGCAAGTTGTAAACAGTTGTAAGGTTAAAAATTATTGTATGTACAGAATGATTATTTACACAGAGCTATACAGTAGTGCAGTTAAGATAAGTGAGGGTGTGGATAATTTCTACAGAGGCTGTATAAAGTGCTAGTGGTTGTGAGTGGTGGTTCAGTCCATGTTATTATTGTGTGTTTGAGGGTACGGTTGTCCATTGTGGGTGTGTGTATGTTCAGTCCATGTGTTAACGTGGGTCAGATGTCAGGAGGCAGAGTTCAGGAGTCTGACAGCTGTGGGGAAGAAGCTGTTCCGGTACCTGGTGGTCTTAGTCCGGAGGCTCCTGTAGCGCCTCCCAGAGGGCAGGAGGGTGAAGAGTCCATGTGATGGGTGACTGGGGTCTCTGATGATTTTCCCAGCCCTTTTCAGACACCGCTTCCTGTAGATGTCTTTTATGGCAGGAAGTGGTGTTCCGGCGATGCGCTGGGCAGTTTTCACGACCCTCTGCAATGCCTTCCGGTCCGAGGCAGAGCAGTTCCCGTACCAGACTGTTATACAGTTGGTCAGGATGCTCTCGATGGTGCAGCGATAGAAGTTCACCAGGATGTCTGAGGAAAGGTGGTTCTTCCTCAGAGTCCTCAAGAAGAAGAGGCGCTGGTGAGCCTTCTTGACCAGCTTGGAGCAGTTGGTCGTCCAGGTGAGATCCTCGGAGATGTGGACTCCCAGGAACTTGAAGCTGCTCACACGCTCCACAGCCGTCCCCTTAATGTGGATGGGTGGATGTGGGTCAGCATTCCTCCTGTAGTCCACGATGAGCTCCTTGGTCTTCTCGGTGTTAAGCAGCAGGTTGTTTGTGTCGCACCACTCAGCCAGACGATCCACCTCCTCCCTGTAGGCGGCCTCATCGTTGTCACTGATGAGGCCAATCACCGTGGTGTCATCTGCAAACTTAATGATGGTGTTGGAACCATCAGCAGGTCTGCAGTCGTGGGTGAAGAGGGAGTAGAGGAAAGGGCTCATCACACAGCCTTGTGGTACACCGGTGTTCATTGTGATGGTAGATGAGCAGTGGTTATCCAGCTGGACATGTTGGGGGCGGTTGGTCAGGAAGTCCAGTAACCATTTGCAGATGAGGGAACTGATGCCCAGGTCTGTCAGTTTCCTGATGAGTTGTGAGGGGTGGATTGTATTGAACGCTGAACTGAAGTCTATAAACAGCATTCTGGCGTAGGTGTTGTTGTTGTCCAGGTGTGAGAGGACAGAGTGCAGTGCAATGGAGACTGCATCCTCTGTGCTCCTGTTCTGGCGGTATGCGAATTGGTGGGGGTCCAGGGTGGGGGAAAGACAGGATTTGAAGTGTGCTAGGACCAGCTGCTCTAAGCACTTAGTGATGATGGGGGTGAGTGCTACTGGGCGGTAGTCATTGAGGCAAGATGGGTTGGAGTTTTTGGGTATCGGGACGATGGAGGTGGATTTGAAGCAGGCTGGTACCACAGCGTGGGCCAAGGACAGGTTGAATATGTCTGTGAGCACTCCTGCAAGCTCCCCAGAACACGCTCTGAGAACACGACCGGGGATGCCATCAGGACCTGCAGCCTTGTGGACATTGATCCTGCTCAGCACCGCTCCTACATCGGTGGGGGAGAGAGTCAGAGGTTGGTGGTCTGGCGTCACATCTGCTTTGGTTGTGGTTGTGGGGTTCCCTCGCTCAAAACGAGCGTAAAAGTTGTTGAGCTCGTTGAGGAAGGAGACATCAGAGGATGCGGGGGAGGGTTTGGTGGTCCTGTAGTCTGTGATGGTCTGGAGTCCTTGCCACATGCGTCGGGGGTTGGAGTTGGAGAAGTGTTCTTCTACCTTCTTTTTGTAATGGTGTTTGGCTTTTTTGATGCCCTCTTTACATATGTGTTTGTTGTTGTTTTACCTTATTGTGTTTCTACAAACAAATCTGAAATTTTAAAGACGTTTCTAGAGGGAGTGTTTACAACAGCTCATTGTTTTTCCTTAAAGCGATGTCCAAGGATAATACTCTTCCTTGTTGTTGTTGGCTGTAATGGAAGGCATCACTGACACCTAGTGGAGGAATGTGTCTAATTTTTTGATTATTTCATGGAAAATCACAGCTGTTTAGGTTTCTGCTTTTACATGGTAACTTGGTCTGCACCTTGTCTCTACAAACTTCCAGCAAATAAGAAGTGCACATACACAGATTTTTTAAAAACATTTTCATTTTACACTTTCTTTAAAATCCAGTGTCAACATTGGATGCATTTGCATGAAAAAACCTACAGTACCTGCAGGGCTGGGCGTCATATGACTTTAGGTGGGTCTGTACTGAAAATTTCTTTTGATTTTTATCAGTTGTGCTCACCTAAAAAAAATAACCTAAAGCTTTAATTACATAAACAGTTGAACAAACAAGCCAAAAGCCCTTTTGCCTTCTTAATACTAAGCATTCTTTATTTAAAGGTCATATGCAGGGATGAATCCGCAGCAAGTGACTTGCACCAGCTGCTGTTCATATAGTTATTTAGTCAGAATTTGTCACTTTAATTATACAACATAAAACCATACACAAGATTAGTGTTTATAAGAACAGGAAGGGACTGTTTCAGTGAGCAATCATTAAGCTAAATGACATTGATAACATGGTTTTAAAGCTTTTACTAATCTACTTTAAGTAATAGTTTATATAGTGAGCTAAGGCAGCAAGTAAATCTCTTGAACCAGAACCAGTTGTTTAAACCTAATGCCACATTAGGGATGGCTAGTGTTCGGTCAGGCCCAGCACCCGTTTCCATTCGCTGGAGAAGAGCAGCTAGGAGTCAAGCTCAGTCACCTGCTCAGTCACCTGCTCAGCACTCTCCTGTCCTCGCTCTCATGCTCCCTCATGTCCCATTGTGAAAGTTTCGTGTTTTCATGTTCGGTGTAGTGCCCCTCTGGTGTCTTGTTAATTCATATCAGCTGTGTTCCCGTGTGTTCACACTTCCCTCGTTATCCTCCTGTGTATTTATGTCAGCGTCTTCGTCAGTTCGGTGTAGCGATCTCCCTCATTCCTTAACCCAGTGCTTGTTTAGTGTTTAAAACCTTTAAGACCTACCATAGAACCAAGTCCGCCAGAGCTTACTTTATATTTTTACATGCTGTAGTGCCATTTTTGGGAGCATTTCAAGTTGCTATTGTTAAAATCTCCCAGTTCTTTTAATCTTTGGGCTGAAGGAAGGACAATACTCGGTGTATAAATGCTCAATCAACAATTATTTATTTCCATATCATTCAACACTTAAGAGCATAAGAACCATCATGATGGGGAGAGTTGCCTGCAGAGGGTCACAGCAAGTCTCAAAATGGTGACGGGTTACTCAGCCTTTTATAGCCCCTAGTAGCCCCCACCTAGTCGTAAAAGCCTAAACATTCACATGTTTTCACTCTTACGGCGCCTAAGTTATGACCTCGGCTCCCTGTCTTTCTGCTCTCTGTAAAGGTGGGCGTATGGAATGTGGTCTTCTCTTCTTCTATTCTAGACACAAGGTCTTCTGCACACAACATTCTCTTCATGATTCAGCAGTATGAAATGTCAAGAAACAGTGTAACACATTCAACAGTGTCGAGTAATACAGGTCAATCAAATAGATCTAATGATTTTCACACTCTTTTAAGTCAGAAATATAATGCAAACTAAAACTACATACTGATCACACACTCTATATTAAGGGGTATAATATGATCTACAGCAGTATCATAATTCAACTACTTTTATTACATATATAAGGTAACATATGATAACAGAATAATCTCACAATTCCCCCTTTTGATCTCTTAAAAAAGAGATCACTTATAACATACACTCCAGCGTTACAAGGTCCAGCTCTTCTTGGTCCTGAGGCCCTCTGTCCCCCTTTAACGGGTGGACCATATGTGGGATGACCTCTGTGTTTACGCAGTTCAGATGCAAGAAAAATTAGATTTACAACCATAACAGCAGTTACAGATGACACTCCCATCACTCCCCAATTCTCCCACAGCTTTATTTTGGTGCTACAGTTTCCCACTCCCATTTTTGTGCCACCTTATACCTTTCAAATGTACTCAGACTAGAACCTCTGTCTAAGGAGCTTTTAACCTTTATTTTATTGCTGCAGCTACCAGTATCTTCCAGTTGGGTGATTCTCAGCTTCTTTCTTCGACCTCCGGGGTTAGACCACCCTTTAGTCGTTGCACAGATCAGGGGATTATTCTGCCCCGATTTCAAACAAAGATCTGTGTAATTTTTTTTTTGGGGTCACCGCCGTGTCCCCCTTTTTGCCAAGAGCCTCTCGAACCTCGTTGGTCTGGTGTTCCTAGATTTTCGCCAACCCCTTCATGGTTATTGCTGTGTTTATGGGATCCATCTTCTCAAGGAGCCCAAACGCCATGACACTTGACCCCAGTTGCTGTTTCGGCAGTCCCTACATCTGTCTCTGCTGTAAAGGTCCTCATATCTCCGTGTCCTCGTCTGGTGTCTGTTCCTCTCTCTGTAAGAGACAGAAAACCAAAACACCTCTCTCCCTAGCCTTGATAATCTAATGTTGTTATCCATTGCTCTTCTAATGATTCAAATTTGGTTTAAAATATTATGTTCAGGACTCTCTGACCCAGGGACTTATTCTAATCATAATCTATGTGTGTGTAAAAGAAATCAAAAATTAATGGACCATTTCTAAGTCTAACACACTATAAGCTTAAGTTTTACCATACCTAAATTATTAAACACACAAATAAAGTCATAAACTGTTCATAAAACCATTGTTTGATGTTCAGACTCAACTCCCCCCTTTTTGACACACTCCCATGTGTCAATCCATCGGAGCTAGAAAATTAAAAGAGAAGGTTAGTGACATCATATCTCAGAACTCAAAATTAGCATTAGCAACCAACGAGTTAAATCTGCAGTTCCACACTCTCATGTGAAGCTACCGTCTCCTCTTCAGTCTCTCTTATCCTCCTGCTCCTGCAAAAACAAAACAAAACAAAGCAAAGCATCCACCCTTCTCTTGCCGGCTGGGTGAATTGTTTGTTGGAATTTACTAATCCTAAAGTTGGTGCAGTCTTTGTCTCAGTATCAAGTCAGTCAAAACTTTTAGTCCGTCCATCCCAGTCCAGTCACATGCATTCCTTCACACACATTCATACCAGATGTTGCTGATAATGGAGTCTCACGCGCGACCTATTCGAGTATCCATCACCAGCAAGATGACGTCATCATTTTAAAGGAAAACAATTCCTTGTTTTTTGGACTGGATTGACTCGCTGCAATTCTTTTAGACTCAGGACTTCTCATGTGATCAATGTCCCCTATAAGTGAATTTCTCTCAAGCCAATTACAATCATGGAGAAACACACTTTGCAACTGTTTTCAGTAATAATATTTTATAGCGCTTTAAATTTCAATCTTTCAGGCCTGGTTTAAAGAGCTGATTGTTAAATCATGAACTCACAAAATATCACCATCGGTGGATCACACCTCTCAGATGTTCTTATCTCAGTGCACTGTAACAAAAACGAAAACAGACGTAACCAACAAAATACTAAAAAACAACACAAACTAGGGCCCGTTGCAGACATGTCCAAGCATAAAACTATCCCTCTCTCGCTTACGAGAAAGAACACAACCCAAAGCTCACTGATAAAATCAAGCTAGCACTAAGCAAAACCAAAAAATCAACCAGAAATTCACAGGAACGTTTTGCCTCCTGCCGGGACAATATTGTGTGGGAATGAGAACCTCAGGTACCGTAGCACCTTTTGTTCCTCCTTGAATTAAATCTCAATCACAGAAAATGCGGTACTTCAACCTAAAACTTACACTATTAATTCATCATTTTCACTCTGTGCCTCTGCTCCTCATCAGGGCTGTGTGAAGCACAGCAAAGAATTCAGTCAAGGCCTTGAGCCATAAACAGACATCACGCACAGACATTGTTTTCATAACCAAACTGTTTCAGACCTTACCCCTAAAATCTACATAAATGTCCTCTGGGTGACATAAAACACATTCTACATAATCAACGATAATCAATGGCTCCTCATAAAAATTATGTATTGGGATATTTGTGTGCAGCATTTTGCATATCAGCATAAGCATTTGTTAGCAAAGCATTCTTCATTGCATCAGCGTGTGTGTGTGTGTGTGCACATCACTCTTCGTTGCACAAGCGTGTGCATGTGTATGTGTATGTGTGTGGATCACTTCTCAGTGAATCAGCATTTCAATTTGTGTGCGTGTGTGTGTGTGTGTGTGTGTCATTTCTCACTCAAAAAACAAGTGCACATCTGTTCATGTGTGTGTTTCTTTTCATCAGTGTATGTAGATGTGTGTGTGTGTGTGTTTTTGTGCTCATCACTTTCCTGTTCTGGTGTCTTGGGTAAACCACAGCCTGAAGCATTCCCTGGGGTCCTGCCCTCCTCCTTTTCAGTCTATTTGCGACCATTGCTGCTGCTGCTGCTGCTCAAAGTTCTGTCCATCCTGGTTCTTACCCCAATTGGGGCAGTCCTTTCTCCAATGTCCATGCTCACTGCAGGTGAAACCTGCATCTTCTTCTGTGTTTTTGTCCATTCTGAGGTGCCTGTTGACCTCAGTTGCTCCTCCTGTCTCTGTCACGCCCATTTTGCTGCCGTGTTGGTCCATCACTGTCCTGCACAATGTAAATGCAGAGTTATCAAGGTCAGCATTCTTTTGCTCGGCCTTACTTTTCATTCGGGCTTGGCGGGCGTCTTGTCACAGCACTGTCAGCTGAAGCTGTCTGAGAATTTTCCCCCGTGTAGTGAACCGGGCCTTAGGTTTTAGTGCTCTCCGTCTCTGCTGCATGAGATCGCATTCCTGCAGCACTGTTGACCTTTTCAGGTTGTTGTTGTGGGTCCAGCTGTTGCAGCATTTGGTCAGGGTCACGTAGAGGGGAGAGCAGGAGTCCAGGTCAGCCTCGGCTTCCAGGGCCGGCAAAGCAGCCTGTAATTAAACATAAAGAAAAAACAAAAACAAAAAACAAAACAAAACAAAACAAAAACAAACAGAAGTGTACGAACAGGAAAATGATGTTGTGTTGGCTGTGTTACAACGAGAGGGGAGAAACACCAGGCCAGGCCCTGTGTCAGCCTTTTCTCCCCCTTTTTTTTTTTTTTTTTTTTTTTTTTTTTTTCCTCTTCCTCACGAATAATCAACTCATAACCCACCAAGTTGACAGGACAACATGCACATGTTCAATTTCTTAAGATCATGTTTAAACTCACAAAAGAGAAATTTTCTTTCCAATCACTTGTTGTTCAATCATCAGAAAACATCTCACAATTTGACTCTTAACCACTAAATTTGTTGTTTCCTCACTGGTTGGTCATACCAGTCTCTTTATTTTCTTTTTTTCTTTGAAAATAAATTGTTGTCCTGCAACCCAGAGGGTTTACTTGTTAGTAATGGATAAACTTCATCATTTAACAACAGAAGTATGTTAATTTTTGCTGCTTTAACCTTGCTGGAAAATCTTCACATGTTCATGAGTGTAAGCTGTTTTTTCATTGCATGTGTGTGCATTTTTAGGCAGGTTAATTTTAACTTTTTCTCAACCTAGGCGTTACCTTAAAAGGAGCCTTTCTCTCACATTTCTCTACTTGTGTGTGTTTTTGTTTCACCTCTTGTTGTGATGCTCCGGACGCCTTCCCAACCTCCACAAGTCTGTTGGCCCCAATTTTGTGTTAAAACCTTCTTTTAATTTCTCCTCTAATTCTCTCCTCGCTGCTGTCTGTTTCACAGCTGCTGATTCTTGCTGGGTGTGGTTCCCCTTACTATAATTTTGCTTCGGCCGCTGTGCTTGTGGGGGCAGTTGGTCCAGGTCCGTAGCTTCCTGTATTAACACACTAAGAGATTTATTTAATATCATTTTCATCACTGTTAAACAGATAAGCAGGCAACACGCCCACCTTGACAGCGCAAACTGCACGCCAGTCTCCCAACACATTCCTCTCTCTGCTTCTCAATAATTCTCCACTACTCACCTCTTACTCTCTCTCTCTCTCCTTTTTTTATTATTTTTTATTACACCACAGAGTAATGCACCCAATTATGCCCGTCTATCTCTATGTGGCTCCAAATTCCCTCTTTATTTAATTTCACGCTATCAGGGGACAGGCACACAACAATTTCAACCACTGAAACGTCACTGAAATGAGGACTCTAACCTCTATTTTAAGAAATAAGGACTTTAACCTCGGTTTTCTTTTTGACTACTATAGAACTCAACCTTAGATGACAAAGCATTCTCTTGTTCTATTCCAGAATAAATGTGAACCCGTGATTACACGGCCGTTCCAGTGTTATTCTGTTATCGTTTGAGGGCCCTCAGCTCTCAGGTGATAAGCCTGGACCTCCAGACGCCGCTGGTCCGTACGCCGCGTCCAACGTACGGTGGGGGAGCCAACCCCAGGGCAAAATTAATTTCCACAGGTACACTAGGCGTCAACCTTTGATCTTAAAGCATTCTCTTCGCACTAATGTCCTCCTATTCACACATCAACCGCCACTGTCACTGTGTTCACGCTTCACACACGGAAACACACCCAGAGCGCGTCTCACACGCAGAAACACACACAGAAACCTCTGAGCTCACCTTTGAAATGCAAGCGCACCACAAGTCAGACTCTATTTCACCTCTATTTCATATGCTAAACTTTGGTTGCGTCTTAGAAGTTTTCCCCGTTTCTTGCAACAGAAGCCAGTCTTAGACAAAGTTAAATGTGGAAGGTAACGTGGGCTGCAACTAGACTCAACATAGTATATTATTAGTATCTTGCTAGAAGCAGTTCCTATGACACACTGGAATTCAGCCTCAACTTATGTTGTTAGTATCTTGCGCCGAAAACCAGACACCGACAAATTTAATGTGAAAATACGTGTAACTCAGCGAACAGATTAATTTGGAAAGCCCAATATGCACATTTGGTATTTATAATACAACAGGCTGTGCTTACCTTTTTGTTTAGGCCGGCCCTCTGTTCACCTCGCCCCACGATCTCACCACAGGCCAAATCTGCCCTTCCTCAGCACACCAAAGATCCGGGTCACGGCACCAAGTTGTTAAAATCTCCCAGTTCTTTTAATCTTTGGGCTGAAGGAAGGACAATACTCGGTGTATAAATGCTCAATCAACAATTATTTATTTCCATATCATTCAACACTTAAGAGCATAAGAACCATCATGATGGGGAGAGTTGCCTGCAGAGGGTCACAGCAAGTCTCAAAATGGTGACGGGTTACTCAGCCTTTTATAGCCCCTAGTAGCCCCCACCTAGTCGTAAAAGCCTAAACATTCACATGTTTTCACTCTTACGGCGCCTAAGTTATGACCTCGGTTCCCTGTCTTTCTGCTCTCTGTAAAGGTGGGGGTATGGAATGTGGTCTTCTCTTCTTCTATTCTAGACACAAGGTCTTCTGCACACAACATTCTCTTCATGATTCAGCAGTATGAAATGTCAAGAAACAGTGTAACACATTCAACAGTGTCGAGTAATACAGGTCAATCAAATAGATCTAATGATTTTCACACTCTTTTAAGTCAGAAATATAATGCAAACTAAAACTACATACTGATCACACACTCTATATTAAGGGGTATAATATGATCTACAGCAGTATCATAATTCAACTACTTTTATTACATATATAAGGTAACATATGATAACAGAATAATCTCACACTATACATCAGTACAACCATTATAACCCAAATTTTAATAATATGTATGCATTAAGTCCATAGTAACTACATAAACTGCAAAAAACTGCAATAAAATCTTTTTTGTTTTGTTTTTTACATATATTGCTACTTAGAGAAATTTAAGAGGGTTATCCCTCAAAACTAAATACAAAAAAGTTGCAAAAAATAGTTTACCACAACAGGAAATTTATTTTGAGTGTCTTCATACTTTTGTTTTTTTAGATATACCAATTTTTATATACTCCAGAAGAAACGAAAATAAATCCTATAATGCAAAGAAAACAGCATGTGCATCAAAATAAACTATTTAAAGCAGTTAAATTTGAGTTCTAAGCATCCCAGAAACTATTCAGAAAAGCATGAAGTCAAACATGACTTTTAAAAACACCAGTATAGGCTTATAAGGCCTATAAGTAAAAAACTATATTTTCCACGAAAATGATGTCACTTCCGTTTTCGGGCAAGTAATGGCGGACGTGCGATAATTCGGGCTGACGTCTTTTTCAATGTAGGAAGTGTTATGAACAGCTGATCGGATCGGCAAAGCTTGCTTCTGGAATATTATGTTTTTGTTGCTGCAAGCGCTTTTTATGCAATTTTTGCAAAGCCATATGTGGAAGGAAACCGTGACCTAGGACAAGCTGATGGCATAAGATGTAAGTACAACTCCTCCGGTTTCATATACAAATAAAATTATTGCGCTAGCTTATGTGGTTCTGGTTCTACAGGGATGTAAAAATAGTTATGCAAAACGGAGCGTACTCGCTCCGACCGGCTTTAAAGGGTTAAACAGCTGTGTCATACATACTCATTAGATTATGCCAACATAGCACATATGGATAACTTACTTTGGGGCAGAGCTTTAAAACTGGTTCAAACAGTGATAAATACAAACTGTTCATTTCATTAAAAAGTTTTAAAATGTTTTTGATACATAATCTCACCCTGATGCTGCTGCTCACAGCATTTTAGTTTCCTACAGGGAGGAAGAAGTATGGCTGATTAGTCCATTGACTTTGGGAGAGATTGGGAGAGATGCATTATCATCCTGGAACATGAGGTTATGGTTGTGGATAAATGGCACAACAATGGTCCTCGGGATCTCAACACGGTATCTCTGTGCATTCAAATTGCCAACAATAAAACGCACTCGTGTTCATTGTCCATAACCCCACTGCCACCATGGGCCACTCAATCCACAACATTGACATCAGCAAACCGCTCACCCACATGACGCCACACAAGCTGTCTGCCATCTGCCCTGAACAGTAAAAACATCTGTCAACTGAACACCTCTCCAACATGCCAGACGCCATCAAACGTGAGCATTTGTCCACTCAAGTTGGTTACAAGGACAAAATGCAGTCAGGTCCAGACACCGATGAGGACGACGAGCATGCAGATGAGCTTCCCTGACACGGTTTCTGACAGTTTTTGCAGAAATTCTTTGGTTATGTAAACCAATTGTTGCTGCAGCTGTCTGGGTGGCTGGTCTCCACCTGGTCGACCATCCTGGAGGTGAACATGCTGGATGTGGAGGTCCTGGGCTGGTGTGGTTACACGTGGTCTGCGATTGTGAGGCTGGTTGGATGTACAGCCAAGGTGCCTAGGTGCACCAGCACAAAAGTTAGGCGCACCCAAATTTTTCAACCGCATCGCTTAACACCACAGTTTTACATATGCACTTTTAAGGGGGGAAAATTGCTGTCCATACAGACAATATTCATTTGTAAATGATTAATGTTACGGGTCCGACATTGAGGACGAGAGTAAAACAATGATGGTCCAGAAGAGGTCGGTCAAACAATTGATTTTAATGAATACACGCAGCGTGGGGAGACGTACACTGGAAACCATCAGTCGTAAATCCCCATCCAAAAATACACTTCAGATTGCTTTTATACCATCAGGGTATTATAACGCCCCCTCTTGCGTTTACAAGCACATAATTTGCATCTTAAGAACATTCTTTGCCCCTTGTACAGACAATGATCTATTCTAAGAAATAAATGCAGACACAGAAGTTCCCCTTTCTGGCATCCTCTTCCAAATATGGTGATGATCTCAGGCCTTTGAGGTCCCCATGGACTTGTCCTCCTCTTTGCGTCACCTGTTGCTAGGCAAACTCAAATGCAACAAGAAGCTGAATACATTCAGGCCTTTGCTCAGCTACTATTTTACTGTAACAATATACTCAGCATATAAGCTTTTAAGATTATAGATTTAACTCAACGATTTAAAGTGGTTATAACTGCACCTGTAATAAACATGTTAATATTTGATTATGATAACACCTATAATACAAATTATAACATAATGCCAACAACTTCAATAAATGCTTGGATGAAATGATAATTAATGCAATAATAAAGATGATGGTTATGTAAAATAATCCCTGTAATTCCACATTAACTAACAATCTTTTCAACACAAAGTTCTTTATTTGAAGCACATTTCCACCAGAAAGTTACTGAAAAACTGCTTGTGCTTAAAGTGCATTGGCATTCTTTGGCAATATTGTAGGCAATGTTAAACTTCACATCGGCCTCCTCTGATGACCGGTTTGGTGCTGCCTGCCGCTGAAAGGCAGTGGGGAGAGGGGACACTTGGGCAGGGCATTTATCACGGCATATAATGTGTTTTCTGGTTATACTGTGCTTTTTCAGCATTCAGAGATTGATGGCTCCATGTCAGAGCACTGGCTATGAATTTCAGACCTTAACAAAAAATTTGTCAGGCCAAGGCTACTCACTAGGGCTGGGTATCATCACTTTTTTTTACTCAAACAGTCGCACTGGTGCAACCTAGGAATTTTTTTACCACCGTTGAAAAAATTGGTCGCACTCTAGAGCCCTGCCACACCTGTGAGGTGGGATGGATTATCTCGGCAAAAGAGAAGTTCTCACTAACACAGATTTAAACAGATTTGTGAACAATGTCTGTAAAGGTTCTCAGTCATCCAGATCATCGTAGTCTAAGGAGCTTGGAAAGAAAAGCGTCTGGACTTCTTTGAGTTGCTTGAAGACGTTTCACCTCTCATCCGAGAAGTTTCGGATGAGAGGTGAAACGAATAAAATTTATTCTACAATTCATTATTTCAGCACAGAATTCTTTATTTCGATGCGCGTGGCTCTTGTGGTCCTCCATACATAACAACATACTACATACTACTAAGTATGACAAATAGTTTTTATAACAGCAGGCCTTCAAACATCAAACAAATTTGAGCCTAAAGAGTAACACTTAAAAGGCAATTCTGTTTGTGTATTAATTATACATAAAAAAAAAAAGATGGAAAAGGCAAATAAACTTTTGCCATACTGAGGGGTTAAAGTGGGCCAGTGTTTTTTTTCTTTGTTGTTGTTGTTGTTATTGTTGTTGCTATCTTGGCACAAAACCAGAACAACTGCAGGTGTCTGTAAGTTGTGTTCACAGTACTTCAGCATCTAGCAGAAAAGTAGCAAACACAGCGAGAGTAATATGTTTTAAATGGCAGGTAATTTCAAATTCTTTCATCTGAACAAACATCAGCAAACGCACAAACTGTTTGCATGCAGTTTGTCAAACAGTGTGTTGCTAGCTAAGGGTCCACCTGCTGTATTTCACAGGGAGAGAAAAGAAAGGGATCTAACTTCACTCAGAAACAAAGAAAGGACAGGAGAGGAAAAGGAGAGGTTAGATTTAAATGTAAGAACTGCTCGGAACTGATAAACTGGACATTTAAAGCTTACACGTAAGTCCTCATGTTTTTAAAACAGATAGCAGGTGTTGACATGTGACATTATGATTTTTCATATGGTGAAACATACTGCAAAACCAACTGAGGTAGACTGTGTTATTTAAAGATTGCATGAGCTAAATTAAATAATACTGTTAAAACCACTAATAGAATGAAAATGTAATAAAGAAGTCTGGAAAATTTGTAAATATATATAGGTTGAAAATACAACTTCAACAACCAGCAACTATAACAGATTGATTTTTGATATATTGTTGAATAAATTTTTAAGACCATCTGCTATATAAAACACACACTCACACACACATGCTTTAAAGTTAAAAATTATATTCTTATTCTGAGAAGTCAGCGATGAATGACAACTGTCAACAGTGGTCACGTGAGGACCAGAACTAGACCATGGAACAATGGAAGAAAGTGTGGTGTAGACTCTGGTGTAGAGATAAAACAGCTAAAACAGAAACATTTTACTATGCCTGTAATAAGAATGTGCTTTGACAATCGGGTTAATAAAGCTGGGAAATAAAGTCAGTAAGAGAAAAAAAACCCCTGAAAGTACAAGAATTATATAGGAATAATAATATGTGAAAAATCTAATTTAAAATGTGTCAGAAGTTAACTACAAACTGTATTTGGTAATAAATTATTTCAAACAACACTTTTGTGAATACAGAAGCTCATGCAGTGTGTATAGCTTTTGGCTCTGACTGTTTGTTGATGTGTCGCTTTCTATAGTGGACTAGTTCTTGTGTTTTCTGAGTTTTGATTTTGGACTACAGCCAGTGGACTATTTGTACCAACCTTGGTTAACACTGCTTAATATAAATCATCGCTGGAATATTTTAGATGAGGACGCTGTTGACAAACTAGCTAGCAGGTCTTCAGGGTAACGCTATGAGAGTGTCTCTCAGTATGGGCCAGAAGAAAGCACTGACACCTGAGGAAGGTGATGTTATTAAGAAGTCACTGTTTATGACAGAGGAAATTTCTGCTGTCAAACTACAGCAGAAAACCATCCTGGACCTCAGTGGAGGAAGTTAAGGCTCGCCGTATCCAGAACTGCTGGCATAGCTGGAGAAAGAGTGGGAGATTTGGAGGAGTACATCCAGATGAATGATGTGATCACCATAGGCCATCACATATGCTCGGGTGGTGGCCTATGGCAGTGTGGGCAAGCCCGGAGAGGAAGATGTAAGCTCCATGGAGCATCAAGTGGTTACTTTTCTACGGTTCAAAGGTGTTGAAGTGGACTATAAAAACATTGAGGCTTGCGACCCTCTATAACAGTGAAAAACTGACAGTGACAAACCAGCCATCATTGTGAAATTTTTTATCAGAAAACATAACATTGCAATGATAAAATAAGGAAAGAATCTGAAAGGATCGAATGTCCTCATTAATGAAAATCTGACAAAACAAAATGCTGACATCAGCAGGAAAGCATGTTACTTGAAGAAACAGGGAAAAATGCTACGTACGTGGACCACAAACTGTAAAGTATTCATTAAACTCAGTGGAACACCGGAACAAGCCAAAGTATTGGTCATTAGAAACATTGAAGAGCTGGACAAATACTGATGTTCATCTTACACTGGAGGTATGAATACACAGGTGACTTGACACACAACACACCACATAGCACAGTCTGAAAAAACTTCATCTTCATCTTGAATTTACATCCTAAATTAACGAGGCCAAGCAGAATTACACCTCATTGTGCCACCTTAATTGACAATATTTTCACCAACAACATGGAAAACAACATTGTGAGTGGATTATTAATTAATGAAATCAGTGATCACTTACTGGTTTTTGCAGTTTATGACACTAATTACAAGAGAAATCATTTAGAGCAGTGGTCCCCAACCTTTTTTGCGCCACGGACCGGTTTATGCCCGACAATATTTTCACGGACCGGCAATAAGGTGTCACGGATAAATACAACAAAATAAAACTAGTGCCGGTACCGAAAAAAAGAAAATTTATTCATAACACACGTGAAAAGACCCAGGAAAACCGAGTTAATGATAAAAACGATAACAAAATAACGCTGAAAACCGATAAAAACCCTGAAAACCCTGAAAACCATACATTTCACACCTGAGCCTCAACTCTCGCGGCCCGGTACCAAACGACTCACGGACCGGTACCGGTCCAAGGCCCGGGGGTTGGGGACTGCTGATCTAGAGCAGGGGTCTCAAACTTAAATGAGCTGTGGGCCACTGCTGGCACTGTCATCTCATGTGAGGGCCACTTTAGTGTTCAAGTAGTACAAAAAAACAAACAAACTCAACAAACAAACTTTTTTTCTCACTCTTAACTAACTGAAGCCTTCTACCAAATAAACAAATTGGTACTCTCTTTCTGGCCAGACACTTGACAGTACTTCTGCTATACTTCTGCTTCTGCTATATATATAAAAAAAATCATATTTTGCATGGTTGGATCTTAACAAGGTTCCAACAAGAAGTAATGGAAATGAGACAAAACATTTTTTGAGCATCCAATTTATTGAAAACAACCCTTAAACTGAAACAGACTGTTTTGCAGCTGATCAAAAGTTTAGGACCACACCTCCAAAAAAACCTGTTAACCCCCCAAAACAGAAATCCAAGTTCCAAACATGAACTCAGTAATGATTAGTTCCATGTTATTGTAAACAGTGTAAATACAAAACATCAACTGATTGTAGCAATATTGATATGAAAATTGTCAAGAAGGTCATAGAAGAAATCTCATAATCACTAAAATATATCTGCAACTTATCATTTCAGATCGTTAAAGGGTTGTACTGCAGGGTGAAAAATTGTTTAAGTGACAGGAAACAATTGGTGAAGCTGGGTGAATATTCTTCATCACACTTGGACATTGCATGTGGTGTTCCACAAGGCTAGGTCCAAGAATATATATTATTTATATAAATGATATTTGTATCCTATCTGATATATTAAAATTAGTGTTATTTGCAGATGACACAAATATTTTTTGTTCTGGGGGGAATCTGAAGGAGTTCCAGGATACGATTGCTTAAGAAATGTGTAAAATTAAAACACAGGACAAAACTATCACTAAATCTAAAATCGTCTTATTTGGGAATTGTTGGAATTTATGTTTATCTGTAAAGCTAATATCTCATAATTAGCATCACATATTTGTATTTTTTCTTTTACTACACAGTGTATTGTAGAAAAGTTTTGGAAGTAGACTGTTACTCTGATACTACCAGACACAGCCTAAGACCCCTTTCAGGAATGGGACCTTGGTCTTAAATCTGCTCTTATGGAATGCACCCTAGCTCCGTTTTTATGTAAGAGGATAGCAGGAGGTTGCTATGGTGATGGGTAAGGTGGCGTCTACACACGAGAAGTAGCCAGAAAGCAGCAGAAGAAACCTGAGCCGACATCAGACCTAAGGCCACCCTAAACTGTTTTGACTAATCAACTTAGTGTCCCCTTTAGCACACATAATAAGAAGGATTTGCTGTCCAGGTGATTTCCCATTAACCAGGTAAAATAAATATTTATGCAGATATTTTGCAAATATTTATTTTTCCTTCTTTAATGACATAGTGCTTTTTTCCAATTTATTTTTTTAATTCAGGTCAAGGCTCCGCTACACGCTCTGAAAGCCCAGAGGCGATATAAGGATGACAGCTCACAACATTTTTTGTTTGCTACATGGATAATTTAAGTTCAGCTTTTTAATTGTGTTTCTTTATTGTTATTACTTTTTTAAGAGTTCAAAATGTTCGAAATATAAAGCTCCTCATGGATTTTCAGTTGGAACAAAGCCCTTTTTTGTACCCAGTCACAGGAGAAATTTCCTCACGTTATTTCACAGGAGCATCAACTCAGATGTTATTGCTGGCCTGACAGGAGCCATGACAGCAGCACCATACAGGAGGCAGTGAGGAGACTGATCTTGTGGCTCACTCCATGTGACACTTTTGTAAATGTTGACAAAAAGAAAAAAGAAAGCCATTGCTTTTAGAAAACTGTTCTGTAATATAGAAATATGTTTGACTTGATTGTATTAAATATATCTTACGTGTGCCGTTCACAAATATAGAAGTGGTTTCAATGTCAAAGGGTGTTATCTTGGCTGCATCGATCAAAACTTGCGCAATCTCATTTGCATTAGGGACCAGTGACAATGCAAATCCAATGTCCATGTTATTGATAATGTTATTGAAATTGTTATTTGCACTATATCATAGTACAATTAATAGTTAATACTTTCTTTCTGTTTATCCAGCTGCCCATTTTTTGAATGACTAGCACATAAGGATTATGTCACAGGTCACATTTATGCTTTATCTTTTATCTTTAACTGAGAAAAGCATGGCATCAACTTGGAAAAAATAGAAACACCAGGAGTATTTACCATGGAATTTAAGTTCAGTTTAGGTCATGGTGGAAATGTTTTTTGCACATTGTTTATTTGATCTAATCTATATGATTCTTCTTTATCCCAGTCTGTATAATCTTATTAACAATGGAAAGATTGTTGACTTGAAGAGAATTCCTAAATATATGGGCAGAAAAAGGATGACCATACAATTTTTTTTTTAATGGTATGCTACAAACAGTAAGTTACTTTAAGAAAGTAATTAATTACTAATTACTTAATATTGTATTTAAAATACTTATCTAATTACTGTGTCTGAAAAGTAAATTAATTACTCAATAAGTAATTTAACTAAATACTTCTTAAAATCCTTATAAACCTTGAGTGGACAAACAATATAAATTAAACTCTTTAAATAATAAATATTTAAAAAAAAAAAACCCATACAAGTCAACATGAAGTAGTTTAGCCTTTTAGCTTTCTGAATCATCTTTATTACATTCTATAAAAAAAACATTCTATAATAATTTACATTTTTTTAGTAAGAAATGAAACTTTCTTTAGGTAAGAAACACAATTCCTGAATAACATACATGTGAGAATGTAAGATGGAAAGCACATAGGAAAACCATAGAAGAAAGTGTTGAATGACGCAAGTTGTATAAAGTGCTTTTAGTGGTCAGAGTAGAAAGGTGCTGTATAAAAAGCAATCCGTTTACCATTTACACCCCAATATTAACTGAACATTGGAAGAGGAAGTGCCTACGTCACTTTTTGGAACAGCTGAGAAAAGAAAGCTGCAAGTGACACCGATCAAACACTAAATACCAGGAAAGATGGCACTACAAAAATTCTGTAATGCATTTGGAGAATTTCTTGTGTTTGGAATTGCACATCATAATTAACAATTACATTCAGAATGTTAATACAAATCCCTCCAGATTTCTGTTAGAATTGAAAACAAAAAAAATCTGAATGAAATGGAATGGGAAAAACTACATCAGGAGTATCAAAAGTAGACAAAGTGTTACGGTTTGGAGGAGGACTCAAGCGCAGGACTCCGGTTCTGATGCTCACAAGAAGGGTTTATTTACAATGCACCAGGTGTATATACAAGAATGTGCGGTGGGGGGCTATATACAGCTGAGTGAGGGGAGAAGGGGTCTCCAGGGAAGTCCAGGGGAAAGCACGCGTTCTTCAGAATATCCACTCACATGATCACAGGCTCACACTCCAACACTGCCACACGGGAATCACACGGGGGGGGAAATCCAGGGAGCTCTGTAGACAGGGAGACAGGGTAAGTACGACGCACACAGGAAAACACTCTTAACTAACTTGCTGTAGCTTGGCTTCACTAACACGTGGTAGACAACGATCCAGCGACGAACAGCAGTCACCTCCTGGCTTAAATGCTGATCACCATAATGAGACCCAGGTGTCTCATCTCCCGAGGGCGTGAACCCACAGTGAGTTCCGCCCCGGCGAGAGAGAAGCGGAGAGAGAGAGGAAGAGAGAGAAACAGAGAGAGTGCTGATCAGCGTGCAGCTGATCCGCCTGGCCGTGACAGAAAGAGCTTAAAATGACGTCCATATTAGCAGGACTTTAAAGACTTTGAGTCTTTTAAAAAGGTTTGAGGATATAACAGAGCATGACTTAAAAGAAACAATATTTTAGTTTAATTGGTTATTACATTTGTTGTTTGGATTTTAATGCACTAGATTTAAATAGTACTGCTTTTTGTTTTTATTCACAGGTTGGTCAGTATATCTGCACATGAACCTTTCAGAGAGGACACAAATTGACAAAAGCGGATATTTCAATTACTCAGTTTTTGCTTTTCTTTTATCCAAATTGTAAACATAGGTGAGTCATTTTTAGGGACTTAACACTGACAGTAAGTCATTAAGACTTTAGAATGAGATTTTATTTAGGATCTATGACATTAGTTGAGGGTGTGAACTCAGCTATTATCTTTTAACAATGATTCATAAGTAAAACTTGAGGAACATGACACAGATCTGTTTTAAGGTACATCTATCAATAGATACTAATGAAAAGCAGAAAGCAGAATCAAAAGAGAAAAAAACAGGTCTTTTCAAATAAATTGGTTATTGGTTTTCATTTTAAAAACTGGAATGTTTTTAATAGTTTAACTGCAAAACATGGAGAAAAAAGGCTCAGTCCTTTCATGGCATTTACATATGACATCATAATCAAATTTTATTAATGATAATGAAAACATTTTTTAAATGCAGAAATAAGAACACAAGTACAGTAATATCAAGTAAAATAAGGTATACATAAAAAAAATCCCGAATATAGCAATCAGGGGACAAAGATGAAGTGTTACCCCAAGAACAGTTAACATAATAACAAAATACCCTGTCCAGAAACCTTCCAGCTCAGGACACTGAAAAAACATGTGGCTAAGGTGACAAGGAGAGCCATGGCATTTATCACATTTGTTTTCCACTTCTGGATACAATTCAGAAAGTCTAGACTTAGAGAAATGCGCCCTGTGTATGACCTGATAAGGTCCAAGACAAGCACAGGAGGTGGAAGACCGTACCCTCGCTATAGCCTGTTCCCAAGACTCCTCATGTATTTGAATTCCTAGTTCCCCTTCCCATGTGCACTTAAGCTTAACATTTGAGTTACTAAAAGACAGGATAGTATCATAGAGTTTCAAAATGGTTCCTCTGTGATGAGGAATAAATAATAGTGTAGTTTCCCACTGCTGTTCTGGAAGTAAAGAGGGAAAATTTGGGAAACACTTGGCAAGAAAATTTCAAATTTGAAAATAGCGAAACAAATGGGTAATAGGGAGACCATAACGAGAAGACAAATTAGCAAAACTATCGAAGACACCATCCACATATGAATGTTTGAACTGTTTTATACCCTTGTCACACCACACTGACAATGTCTAGTCCAAGAGTGAAGGGGGAAAAAAATGGTTGTCATTTAGAGGAACTGAGGAAGATGGCATTACAAAATTAAAGTGCCGTCTAAACTGAAACCAGATCTTGATTGTGTTAAGAACCACCTGATTATCAGTATACAGAGAGGGTTTTATGGTTAAAAAACCCTCTCTGTATACTGAGAGGGTATACAGAGAGGGTACTCCAACTCTACCCTATCAAAAGCCTTTTCAGCATCTAAAGAAATCACAAGTTCGGGAAATTCAGAGAGATGCTTTGACTAAATACCATTAAAGAGTGTACGGGTATTAAAAAACAATTGCCATCCCTTTATAAAGCCATTCTGCTCTTCAGATATAATACGAGAAAGCACATCCTCTAGGTGAGATGCAATTACTTTAGCCAACACCTTTGCATCGGCATTAAGCAGAGATAATGGCCTGTAGGAACCACAGGAGGTCGGGTCCTTGTCATTTTTGAGAAGGAGCACTATAGTGGCTTGTGTGAAAGTAGGTGGTAATGAACCCCTTTCCAAGGATTCATTAAAGAAAGATAAGAGCAATTTACCAATAAATGTTTTATAAAATTCAATTGGAAACCCATCCGGGCCTGGGGCTTTATTAGACTGCATAGCTGTAATAGCATTTAATACTTTTTCAGCAGAAAATGGGGAGTCCAATTGCCAATTGGCAATATTAGTACCAATAACGGGGTCTGAAAGATTATGAATAAATTAATTTGTTTTAGCTTTGTCCATAGGAAATTTGGACTTATACAACGAAGAGTAAAATGTTCTAAAGGTAGAATTAATTTCCAAGGGATCTGTAGTAATAATGTCATAAGAGTTTTTAATACTGGGTATCAAACACAAGGAGGCCTGACGTCATAACTGATGTGGCAACAAGCGACTAGCTTTAATATGAGCTCCGACTGCGAAGTAAAAAGGCGCTGCTTCAGTAATTCTGGAGAAGGGTACAGTGTATAATTCTGATCAAGGTTACTAATTGCAGCTATAAGTTCTTTAAGCCTGGCATTAATCTTTTTATTAGCACAGAGTAAGAAATAATTTGACCTCTCAGGTAGCATTTAAGAGTCTCCCATAGCAAAGAATATGAAACTGAAGCGTTTTGATTGAAGGACAAGAACTCCTCAATAGAAGTTGAAATAAATTCACAACATTCTTTATCTGCCAGAAGGAGAGCGTTAACTCTCCAAAGTGGTGGGCTACATTTATAGGTAGAGAGTTGAATATCCAATAGCAGAGGTGAATGATCGGATATTACAATACCAGAATAGTCGTAAGAATTAACACACGAATTAAAAGCTCTGTCGATGAAAAAGTAATCAATCCTGAAATAAGAATGGTGGACGTGGGAGAAAAATTTTTTGATTGAAAGGTTGCGAAATCTCCATGGATCAATAAGATCATTCTGTTTCATAAAATCTGAGAATGTTTTAGACATAGATGATGGAGTCAAATTAAAAGGACTAGATCAATCCAAGATTGGATCAAAAACACAATTCAGATCACCACCAAGGATAAGCAAATGAGTATTCAAAAAGGGGATGTTACTCAGCATCTATTAGCGAATTCATCATCATCAAAATTCAGGGCATATGCATTTACCAACAAAACCTTTTTCTGCATTAGGGTACCAACAACAATGATGTATCTACCATTCTTATCAGCAATAACATTGGTCAAAGAGAATTGAACTTTCTTATTAACGAGAATGGCCACTCCTCTAGCTTTTGAATTAAAATTTGAGTGAAAGACCTGACCCACCCAAGGGCAATATAACCTATAATGATCTTTAATGCGAAGATGAGGCTCCTGTAAAAATGCTATATCAGAATTTAGATGTTTCAAGTGAGTGAAAACCTTAGATCATTTGACAAGGTTACCCATACCTCTAATATTCCAACTAATGAATCTAGGAGGCATGCCTGAGCCAGCAATGCTGGGGTCTATATTACCATTAACCATTCATAAAGAAGAAGAAAGGAACAGAACAAAGGAGACAGCAGTGCACCCCAAAGTAGCAAAAATGATTCAGCCCGAATAAAAATAAAAGCGAGAGAGAAAAAAAACCTCTCGCCAACTTCCCTACTGTATAACAGTGTGCGCGTAACAATAAACACATTAAACAACACGTTAAAAAAACAAACAAACAAACAAAAAATCTCACAGTACAAAATATTGTTTCCTCAACAAAACACCAAAAATGCGTAAAATAAAAAAATAAATAAAAAACTAAACAAAAAGAAAAACAACCAAAAAAAACCCCACAGTCCTGTGCAAATCAATCCAGTAAGCTTAGAGAAGATTGTGCTGGACTGATCCGAAGTTCGAGAGTATATTATATGATTCAGTCTCATTATATAATAATGAAAATGAAAGGAACCAGCACACCAACAGTACAATAACTAACGCAACGCCCTAAGAAAACAATGCACAGGTGGAGTTAAACCTAATGAGAGCGTAAACCCTTAGCAGCATTACAGCACCAAACTGAGGGGCTGTTGAGGCTCACCCAGAGATCAAAGTTTTGACATAATCACTGCCTTCCTCCGCTGATACAAAGTCCTTCTCAACACCCTTATATGTGATGCAAAGTCGAGCTGGATGAAACAGGCCATACCGAAAGCACACCTTATAATTTTTGTTTAGTTTTGTGACCTGTTATTATCTACCACCCTAACTGTCTTGTTTTAGGAATGAAACTCTGCCAGCTCCACCCTGGAACTCAATGTTCCAGAAGTTCTTTTGTTTTTGCGCTGCTTGTTAAAAAACGTCCATCACTGTCAGTTTACAAGGAAGTTTTTCAACTTTTCAACTTGGCTGGAGCCTACAAAGCAACACCCCTCCCCCACATTGGACAATCGGACCATCTCTCCCTGTTCCTCACACCTAGGTATTCACCACTCATCCAACGTGTGAAACCTGCTGTGAGGACAATTAAAGTGTGGCCAGAGGGGACAGACGCAGTGCTCCAGGACAGATTTAAAAACACAGACTGGAATATGTTCACCCACACAGACCTGGACCAGTACGCCTCATCTGTACTGGATTACATCTCCGAAACCACAGACAGTGTCACCACCCAGAAACGGATCACCATGTACCCCAACCAGAAGCCTTGGATGAACCGGGATGTTCGTCTCCTCCTGAAGGCTCGCAACACCGCCTTTAGGTCAGGAGATGCACACGCCTACAGTACAGCCAGGGCTAATCTAAAGAAGGGCATCAAAAAAGCCAAACACCATTACAAAAAGAAGGTAGAAGAACACTTCTCCAACTCCAGCCCCCGACGCATGTGGCAAGGACTCTAGACCATTACAGACTACAGGACCACCAAACCCTCCCCCACATCCTCTGATGCCTCCTTCCTCAACGAGCTCAACAACTTTTATGCTCGTTTTGAGCGAGGGAACCCCACAGCCACAACCATAACAGACATGACGCCAGACCACCAACCTCTGACTCTCTCCCCCACCGATGTAGGAGCGGTGCTGAGCAGGATCAATGTCCACAAGGCTGCAGGTCCTGATGGTATCCCCGGGCGTGTTCTCAGAGCATGTTCTGGGGAGCTTGCAGGAGTGCTCACAGACATATTCAACCTGTCCTTGGCCCACGCTGTGGTACCGGCCTGCTTCAAATCCACCTCCATCGTCCCGATACCCAAAAACTCCAACCCATCTAGCCTCAATGACTACCGCCCAGTAGCCCTCACCCCCATCATCACTAAGTGCTTAGAGCAGCTGGTCCTAGCACACTTCAAATCCTGTCCCCCCACCCTGGACCCCCACCAATTTGCATACCGCCAGAACAGGAGCACAGAGGATGCAGTCTCCATCGCACTGCACTCTGTCCTCTCACACCTGGACAACAACACCACCTACGCCAGAATGCTGTTTATAGACTTCAGTTCAGCATTCAACACAATCCACCCCTCACAACTCATCAGGAAACTGACAGACCTGGGCATCAGTTCCCTCATCTGCAAATGGTTACTGGACTTCCTGACCAACCACCCCCAACATGTCCGACTGGATAACCGCTGCTCATCAACAATCACAGTGAACACCGGTGTACCACAGGGCTGTGTGATGAGCCCTTTCCTCTACTCCCTCTTCACCCACGACTGCAGACCTGCTGATGGTTCCAACACCATCATTAAGTTTGCAGATGACACCACGGTGATTGGCCTCATCAGTGACAACGATGAGGCCGCCTACAGGGAGGAGGTGGATCGTCTGGCTGAGTGGTGCGACACAAACAACCTGCTGCTTAACACCGAGAAGACAAAGGAGCTCATCGTGGACTACAGGAGGAATGCTGACCCACATCCACCCATCCACATTAAGGGGACGGCTGTGGAGCGTGTGAGCAGCTTCAAGTTCCTGGGAATCCACATCTCCGAGGATCTCATCTGGACGACCAACTGCTCCAAGCTGGTCAAGAAGGCTCACCAGCGCCTCTTCTTCTTGAGGACTCTGAGGAAGAACCACCTGTCCTCAGACATCCTGGTGAACTTCTATCGCTGCACCATCGAGAGCATCCTGACCAACTGTATAACAGTCTGGTACGGGAACTGCTCTGCCTCGGACCGGAAGGCGTTGCAGAGGGTCGTGAAAACTGCCCAGCGCATCGCCGGAGCACCACTTCCTGCCATAAAGGACATCTACAGGAAGCGGTGTCTGAAAAGGGCTGGGAAAATCATCAGAGACCCCAGTCACCCATCACATGGACTCTTCACCCTCCTGCCCTCTGGGAGGCGCTACAGGAGCCTCCGGACTAAGACCACCAGGTACCGGAACAGCTTCTTCCCCACAGCTGTCAGACTCCTGAACTCTGCCTCCTGACATCTGACCCACGTTAAACTCATGGACTGAACATACACACAACCACTAGCACTTTACCACTACTGTATAGTTCTGTGTAGATAATCATTCTGTACATACGATAATTTTTAATCCCACAACTGTTTATAACTTACATAGTTCACATTCTGTATAACTGTATATCTCAGATTTCTGTATAGTTTTTATTTCATATTTATATCCTGTTCATAGCCTGTACATAGCTTGTACTCACTACAGCCTGTACATACTTATAGTTATAGAATATTCATAACATACTTCACACTGTGTACATTATAACATACCATAATAGACCCATTTCTGTAATATACTTACACATCTCTATTATTGCTAATTTATATTGTAATATATCTATATCACGACTGAAGCACTTTCTGGATGGATGCAAACTGCATTTCGTTGCCCTGTACCTGTGACATGTGCAATGACAATAAAGTTGAATTCTAATTCTAATTCTAATTCTAAGTTTAACGTAATGACATTTGTAACCCAGGTGGTCACAGTGAATGAGAATAAAACTGCAGTGTTTAAGTGTTTAGTCACAACACTTTCAATTTACAAATATTTATCACTTATAAATATAAAACTAAATACAAAATATAAAAATATATTGTAAATATTTATGAAAACAGTAAGATTTCAATCGCATTTGTGAAAAAAATTTAATTTATGTTAAGCATTCTGTGATGGAAATGCATTTTATTTTATTTATTGGTCACATGTTTTAGTAATATCCCTTTTCTGTCACTTAATTGTATACAGTGGCTTGCAAAAGTATTCGGCCCCTTGAACTTTCCCACATTTTGTCACATTACAGCCACAAACATGAATCAATTTTATTGGAATTCCACGTGAAAGACCAATACAAAGTGGTGTACACGTGAGAAGTGGAACGAAAATCATACATGATTCCAAACATTTTTTACAAATAAATAACTGAAAAGTGGGGTGTGCGTAATTATTCAGCCCCCTTTGGTCTGAGTGCAGTCAGTTGCCCATAGACATTGCCTGATGAGTGCTAATGACTAAATAAAGTGCACTTGTGTGTAATCTAATGTCAGTACAAATACAGCTGCTCTGTGACGGCCTCAGAGGTTGTCTAAGAGAATATTGGGAGCAACAACACCATGAAGTCCGAAGAACACACCAGACAGGTCAGGAATAAAGTTATTGAGAAATTTAAAGCAGGCTTAGGCTACAAAAAGATTTCCCAAGCCTTGAACATCCAACAGAGCACTGTTCAAGCGATCATTCGGAAATGGAAGGAGTATGGCACAACTGTAAACCTACCAAGACAAGGCCGTCCACCTAAACTCACAGGCCGAACAAGGAGAGCGCTGATCAGAAATGCAGCCAAGAGGCCCATGGTGACTCTGGACGAGCTGCAGAGATCCACAGCTCAGGTGGGGGAATCTGTCCATAGGACAACTATTAGTCGTGCACTGCACAAAGTTGGCCTTTATGGAAGAGTGGCAAGAAGAAAGCCATTGTTAACAGAAAACCATAAGAAGTCCCGTTTGCAGTTTGCCACAAGCCATGTGGGGGACACAGCAAACATGTGGAAGAAGGTGCTCTGGTCAGATGAGACCAAAATGGAACTTTTTGCCCAAAATACAAAACGCTATGTGTGGCGGAAAACTAACACTGCACATCACTCTGAACACACCATCCCCACTGTCAAATATGGTGGTGGCAGCATCATGCTCTGGGGGTGCTTCTCTTCAGCAGGGACAGGGAAGCTGGTCAGAGTTGATGGGAAGATGGATGGAGCCAAATACAGGGCAATCTTGGAAGAAAACCTCTTGGAGTCTGCAAAAGACTTGAGACTGGGGCAGAGGTTCACCTTCCAGCAGGACAACGACCCTAAACATAAAGCCAGGGCAACAATGGAATGGTTTAAAACAAAACATATCCATGTGTTAGAATGGCCCAGTCAAAGTCCAGATCTAAATCCAATCAAGAATCTGTGGCAAGATCTGAAAACTGCTGTTTACAAACGCTGTCCATCTAATCTGACTGAGCTGGAGCTGTTTTACAAAGAAGAATGGGCAAGGATTTAAGTCTCTAGATGTGCAAAGCTGGTAGAGACATACCCTAAAAGACTGGCAGCTGTAATTACAGCAAAAGGTGGTTCTACAAAGTATTGACTCAGGGAGCTGAATAATTACGCACACCCCACTTTGCAGTTATTTATTTGTAAAAAAAGCCACTGTATATACAAGTGAAGGTAGCTTGTAGGGGTCTCCGGGGAACACAGGCATGGTGAGGGAAACACAGGCAGGCTATTTACAGCAATCCTCCTCCAACACTCGGGCTTAGCTCTTTCACACAGGTCTTACTCTCACAGTAGTGGCGGTCCTCAAGCTGGCAGGTAGGGTCTGACACAGGGAGAAGAGAGCAGGTTAAATCACGGCACGAAGGAAAGTCAGACAGAAGCATGAGACTTAGTGAAGACACTGACGAGTGTTACACAATAATCCAGCGACGAGGCATTCCCAGCGACCGCCTTAAGTAGTGAGAGCGTTGATTAGATGATCGTTTGGAGGTGCAGGAGTCACCCTGACTCCGCCCCGGTAGAGCGCAAGGCGCGAGAGGGGAGCGAGAGGGACAAAAGGTAAACAAAAACACTTGTAGCCATACTGAGTCAGCTGAGCAGGCACAGGGACCATGACAGAGACAGGTGTTCTTCAGCACAGCACTTTGACTGAATTGGTTCCATCTATCTAAGGCAGGAAGTAAAATTAAGAAAATGAGGAAAGTGAAGAGTAGTGTAATTAGTTATGCATTGGGGCTTTTATTTACTGGATTTAAACAGCACTGCTTTTCTTTTCCAATTCACAGGTCAGTTAATATGTCTGTATATACATCTATCAAAGAGAAATCCAGCTGAAAAAAGCACTGAAGGATATTTTGATGACTCTTTTTTTTTTTTATACAAAATATACACACAGCCCATCATATGATCTGATCTTGATTCAGGAAGTAACCGCTTACGGTAAATCTTCATTAGGAATTTAGATTCAGAAAATATCTAGCATCAATGACGTAGTTGAGTGTGTGAACACTGTTATTCTTTTGTGATAGGAAGGAACAACAATAATCCATGAATGCAACTCGAGAAACTTGACACATATTTTTAAGAGACACCAATGAAAAACAAACAGTGGTGTGTTTTATTTGGCAAAGATTCATTTCTCTGCCATGTCCTCATTTTTTCAAGCTGTGCACCTTCCAAGTGACACTAACAGAGTTAAAGATCAGTATCAAAGATTAGGTAGCAAAACATTTCCATGGAAATTATGGTTCACTGAGCGCAGTGTTGAGATCCACATGTGAGAACTGATTTATCATTAACACTACATTTTTATACGTCAAGGTTTATATACATGTCACTTACCTTGAAGCGATTCATGCATAGTTTTGTCACACAAAGGTTATTCATCCCCAGAATAAAAGCAAAACACTGCTCACCATTTTAAGGTTTAATGTACCACTGGCTATTACATTTAATCTCATCTGACAATAATTTATGTAGACGTGAGACTCTACTTACCTACTTGTAAATTGAGTGTGTGTGTGTGTGTGCGCGCGCGCGCGCACACATGCGTGTGTGTCTGTCCGTGTGCGTGCATGTAGGTGTGTGTGTGCACTCACATAGGTGTCACATGGACATGACTAATAGATTGAAACTGTGTCACAGCCTCATAGCAGACAGCAATTATTAGACTGAATGGCATCCACAACATTGTTTTCATATTTTTATATGCTGACCTTCATATCTTGCTGACCTTGACATCTGTAAGAATACAATTTACCTACTAGACAGTATGAGCACAGTCAAAAAAGTCTTGTATTACTGAAAGAAAAGTGTGAAGGTTTTCCTCCAGTGCTAGCCCTGTAGTCACATCATTTAACAAACTGTTTCAAATTTTCACTTGTGCACTTAAGCCCATTTTTCCACATTTTTCCAATAAGGCCACACCCCAAGCAAAATACAGGCCAGCTTTTAATTGTGTTTTGGCCTGTTGTTAGCGTTCACCGAACTGTCTGAACAGACGCTCCTCTTTTGTTGTTATCGGTTCAGCTGCTCATTATAAAAACCCTGTCATTGTCAGTTTGCAACATATATGGTGTAATGTTCTTTTACAATCCAGGTGGTGGCAGTGCAGGGAAATTGAAAAAAAGCAATGTTTACTGTACAATGCTTTTGAAAATTTGAAAATTTCTTTTGATTTCATCAGTTGTGTTAAACCCCTGAAAACGGGGAAAAGAATCACGAGTGTGATTTTGACTTGCTTCTCTCATGCAGTTGTTTATTGCAATGAAAATGAACATAAATGTTTCACATTCTGTACTGCTTAATGTCACATGGTGGAAGGAAAGACTAAATAATAAACCAAAACTCTAGAGTGCTTAATATACCATTTATATGGATACACCATAATAAAATGGGAATGGTTGGTGATATTAAAGTCCTGTTTGTGGCACATTAGTATATGTGAGGGGGCAAACTCCTCAAGATGGGTGGTGATCATGGTGGCCATTTAGAAGTCGGCCATCTTGGATACAACTTTTGTTTTTTCAATAGGCATTTCTCCTGCGGTGTTGCTATCAGTGTGTGAAGAGTGGGAGAAGAGGGTTGCATTGACAATCCAACACAATGGGCAGCACATTGAACACATTTTATAAGTGGTCATAAACTTGTAAATAACTCATGAAAGAATAAAGTTACGTTGAAACCAAGCACACCATTGTTTTTCTTGTGACATTACCAATAAGTTTGATGTGTCACATGGCCCTCTTCCTATTGAAAAAACAAAAGTTTTTTCAATAGGAAGAGATCTGCTGGTGGCAAGATCTGACAACTGCTGTTCACAAATGCTGTCCATCTAATCTGACTGAGCTGGAGCTGTTTTGCAAAGAAGAATGGGCAAGGATTTCAGTCTCTAGATGTGCAAAGGTGGTAGAGACATACCCTAAAAGACTGGCAGCTGTTACAACAAAAGGTGGTTCTACAAAGTATTGACTCAGGGGGGCTCAATAATTACGCACACCCCACTTGTCAGTTATTTATTTGTAAAAAAAATTTGGAATCATGTATGATTTTTGTTCCACTTCTCACGTGTACACCACTTTGTATTGGTCTTTCAAGTGGAATTCCAATAAAATTGATTCATGTTTGTGGCTGTAATGTGACAAAATGTGGGAAAGTTCAAGGGGGCCGAATACTTTTGCAAGCCATTGTATATTGTTTATAATGACTCTGGTTTTACGTGGCCTATCAATACAATTTAAAAACTGGTATATATCACCTTGTTGCTTTGTCATCTTATTATTGTGCAGGTCTTCGAGTACACTTCTTCCCCCACTCTCTGAACAAGCATTTTGTTTTTGGGCCAAATGTTCTTAGCTCTTTGGGCAGTGGTTTTGATTCTGTCTGTTTACACTGTAATACAGGGCTTATAACAGGATCAGGCTTTTGCGCTTCATTAAGCTGTTTTTTTGGTATGTCTCCAAAAAGTTGATCCTGTTCATCTGAACGTAGCGTTTTGTGGGATAAACGTTTCGTCACTCATCCAAGTGACTTCTTCAGTCTCAGCTGACTGCAGGTTTCCCCAAACCTTATAAACAGTACATTTGCATAATGACTGAAACCAGCACACTGAAGGAACAATGGGTTGGGATGTCAGTCCCTTAATAACAACAACAACATTATCATCCTTCCGGCAGACAAGGGTAGTTGCACAGTATTGCTAAACCAGAAAGACTATCATGAGAAAATTTTGTCACTACTCAGTGATGAAAATACTTATGAGCCTCTGAAACGAGACCCAGGAAGTGGCTACAGGAAGAGGGTGATAGACTGTCTGAAGCAGTTAGAACAAGACAAGGCTATTGACCGGACCTCATACGACAGGCTATACCCAGGGGAATCTACACCAAGCCTGTATGGTTTACCAAAAATACATAAACAGGGTGCACCTTTAAGACCGATTGTCTGCACGATCAACTATGGTCACCTATAACATCTCCAAGTTTCTGGCTTCGATCCTCAACCTGCTGGTGGGCAACTCTGAACACCACATCCAGAACACCCTGGATTTTGTTGAGAAGGTGAGAGATGTCATTATGGAGGCAGATGAAACCATGGTCTCGTACGACGTTACATCTCTCTTCACTTGCATCCCAGTCACGGAAGCGTTG
Source organism: Oreochromis niloticus (assembly GCF_001858045.2). Classification (NCBI taxonomy): domain Eukaryota; kingdom Metazoa; phylum Chordata; class Actinopteri; order Cichliformes; family Cichlidae; genus Oreochromis; species Oreochromis niloticus. The sequence goes on along the minus strand of NC_031967.2, from coordinate 14,746,211 downwards.
GAGGTAGTCCGTAAGAGATTACAGGATGACACCAACCTCAGCAACAGGACCACTCTCAGCATCGACCAAGTGTGTTTGCTTTTGGAACTGTGTCTTCATTCCACCTACTTCACATACAAGGGTCAGTTCTACAGGCAGAAACATGGGTGTGCCATGGGCTCCCCAGTTTCACCCATCGTGGCCAATTTGTACATGGAAGAAGTGGAAAAGAGGGCTTTGCTATCCTACCCTGGAACACCACCAAGCCATTGGTTCAGATATGTGGATGACACCTGGGTGAAAATCAAATCTCATGACGTACCACAATTCTTGGATCACATTAACTCGGTGGACCGACACATCAAATTCACCAGGGAGGATATGAAAAGTGGCAGGTTAGCTTTCTTAGACTGTGAGATTTCCATCAGTAATGGGGGACATCTAAAAGCTGATGTGTACCGTAAACCTACACATACGGGTCAGTATTTAACCCTTTAAGACCTACCATAGAACCAAGTCCGCCAGAGCTTATATTATATTTTTACATGCTGTAGTGCCATTTTGGGGAGCATTTCAAGTTGCTACACATCAATACAACCATTATAGCCCAAATTTTAATAATATGTATGCATTAAGTGCATAGTAATTACATAAATTGCAAAGCAGTGCAATAAACTACAAAAAAATTTAGATCGTTTTTGTTTTTTTAACATATATTTCTAGTTAGAGAAATTTATCCCTCAAAACTGTAAATACAAAAAAGTTGCACAAAATAGTTTCCCACCACAGGAAATTTATTTTGAGTGTGTTCATAGTTTTATTTTTGAAATACACAAATTTTTATATACAGCAGGAAAAACGAAAATGAATATTATAATGCAAATTTGCAAAAAAAAACCAGCATATGCATCAAAATAAACTATTTCCAGCAGTGCAATTTGACTTCTAAGCATCCCAGAAATGACACAGAAAGTCATGAAGTCAAACATAACTTTTAAAAACACCAGTATAGGCTTACAGGCCCTGATGGTAAAAAACTACATTTCCGCAAAAATGACATCACTTCCGGTTTCGGGCAGGTAATGGCGGACATGCGATAGTTCGCGCTGAAGTCTATTCCAACGTAGGAAGTGTTACGAACAGCTGATCAAAGCATGTTTCTAGAATATTATGTTTTTGTTGCTGCAAGTGCTTTTTATGCAATTTTTGCAAAGCTATATGTGGAATGAAACCGTGACCTAGGGCAAGCTGATGGCATAAGATGTAAGTACAACTCTGGTTTCATATGCAAAAAAAATTATTGCGCTAGCTTACGTGGTTGCAGTGCTACCGGGATTTAAAAATAGTTATGCAAAATGGAGCGTGCCCGCTCCGACCGGCTTTAAAGGGTTAAGGTTTGACTCTCATCATCCACTGGAGCACAAACTGGGTGTCATTAGGACGCTACAACACAGAGCGAACACCATCCCCACTGACACAGCGAGGCAGAAGAACGGCACATCAAGAAGGCCCTGAGTAAATGTGGTTATTCCAGTTGCACTTTTGTCAAAGCTGGAAAGGCACCTAAAGAAAGCTCCAGCTGATCCAGGAGAGAAGGACAACCGCTGCCCAAGCGAAAACCTGTAGTGATCCCGTATGTGTCAGGAGTATCGGAGCAGTTGAGATGCATTTTTTCTAAACACCGGGTCTCTGTGGCTTTTAAACCCCAAAACACGCTGCACCAAAAACTGGTCCACCCGAAGGATTGGGTCCCCCGACACAAAGAGAGTAACATAGTGTACGCTGTTAAGTGCCAGGAGGATTGCCAGGATTTATACATCGGGGAAACCAAACATCCTCTGGCGAAGCGGATGGCACAACACAGAAGAGCTACCTTGTCAGGCCAGGACTCTGCAGTCTATTTACACCTACAGGCCAGTGGACACTCTTTCAAGGATGAGGATGTACACATCTTGGACAGGGAAGAACGCTGGTTTGAACGTGGAGTCAAGGAGGCCATTTATGTGAAAAGTGAAAGGCCATCTCTGAATCGAGGAAGGGGCCTAAGGGTACATCTTTCGCCATCTTACAATGTTGTGATTGCAGCCATTCCCCAACTCTCTGTGAATGGTACTCATGGCGATTGATCAGTAGTCTTTGATCAATGGGCATGAGAATTTGCATAATTATGATGAAGGTGACCTCCCAGCCCATTGTTCCTTCAGTGTGCTGGTTTCAGTCATTATGCAAATGTACTGTTTATAAGATTGGGGAAACCTGCAGTCAGCTGAGACTGAAGAAGTCACTTGGATGAGTGACGAAACGTTTCTCCCACTGAAAACGCTACGTCCAGATGAACAGAATCAACTTTTGGAGATTTACTTATCTGGATGATTGAGAATGCATCAAGACGTTTCTTCTGACATGAACCCCTGGTGGTACACTTTCCCCTGATCCAAAAGCGAAAACCAGGAGTTTCCACCCAAACTTTCCATAATGTCCTGGACGCGTGGGATGGGCTGGCGGTCAGGCGGTGTTTTCTGATTCAGATCTCTGTAATCTATGCACAGTCTTAAAGTACCATCTTTTTTCCTAACACAAAAGACTGGTGAGGAGTATGATAAGTCTGACTTTCTGACCCAGCCTTGTGTTATTAATTCATGCGGGTAACGTTTCATCTCTTGGTAGAGCGGCATGTGGCACAGACAGGTATGTGCGTTTGACTGGTTCATTGTCTTTGAGTAAAATGGTCATTTTCAGTTTTTCAATACAGCCTATATCATTATCTCTCTTAGAGAAAGACTGGCATTCCTCTCTGAGCATCTGTTTCACTGATACTCTCTGCTCTTCACCCAGGTGGCTAAGATCTACAGGTGGGTCCCACTCTTCACTAAAGCTACACTGGGCTTGTGTATTTGTCTGGTTAACAGTTGCTACAGATGTGGATTTATCAAACACCTGGGCAGGTAAAACTGTAATAGTTTGAACTGAGCCAACTAATGTACGGCCTGGAATGACAATTTCATGGTCAGTTGGGTTAGAGACACCTAGTGTTATGACGGGTAAAGTACCCTTCTTAACTTTAACCAAAGTGTCAAAAAACTCAAGATTGTCTGGCCACTGTGGGTTTAAGTCTGGCTCAAATACCACAACCATGTCTTGTTTAAATGGTCCTACTGCTACACGACCCTCAACATGCATGTGGCTTTGTTTAGGTACAGTAATACAGTCTTTCTTTGTCATCACTTTGTACTCGTCAACTGTATCTGCACTAACAGCCTGCATTAAAGCTTTCACCTTGTGTCTTTTGAGGCTAGGCAATGGTTTTCTCACTCTCCTGTACAGTGTAGCTTGGTCAGTCTTATTTACAATGTATTCAATGACATTGTAGCCTATAATAGGGCATGTGAGCTGAAAACCTTTCATTACCAACATTGGGATGGTCTACTTCTCAGTTTGTTCATTCCCGGAAACAAGTTGGAAGGTTGTCTCGATCCACCCAAGATATGGCATGTTGGTCCCATTTGCTGTGGTCAGGGTGAGTTCAGACGTGTCCATAATATCTCTGACATCTCTCAGCTCTGTGTGTGGCAAATAGTCCTTTTTCCATTTCTCATCGATGGTCGACACCTGTGAGCCTGAATCCCATACAGCTTAAAGCCTGTGGCCGTCCAGGAGACACTCAACCAGAAATCGCCTGCCCACCAGAGATGTGACTTTGTGAGGGGTATTTACACGAGCTGGCGGCAGTGGTACCTGGATAGTCTCACTGTCTTTGTTAGTCTTTAAGCCAGTGCATTGTTTCTTATCTTGTCTCCAGTGTTGTTTCTGGCACGCTTTTGAACAATAAAGTGTTTTTTACATGCTGGGTCATACAGTTGACATCTAAAAAAAGGAACATAAACTACCTAACAATGTAAATAAAAGACTTAATAACATAAATGCTTGAACAAACAAGTTTAAAGTCCTTTTGTCCTGTTAATACCAAGCAGCCTTTGTTAAAAGGTCATATTCAGGGATGAATCAGCAGCAAGTGACTTGCACTAGCTGCTGTTTATATAGTTATTTAGTCAGCATTTGTGGCTTTAATTATACAACATAAAAACATACACAAGATTGGTTTTCATAAGAACAGGGAGGGACTGTTTCAGTGAGCAGTCAAATAAGAGAATTAAGTCATTGGCAGATAAAAATCAATGTTATTATTTTTTCAATTCTAAAGCTAACTGAGTTGTAGGCAATAATCACTTGTGCCATTTGATGGTATTTGAATAAGTAAGATAATTGGGATAAATAAACCAGTGGCCACTCTCTGCTCTTTCTGTCTGAACAAAGCTGATACCGTGACACACCAAAACAGACACTAAACCAAATAGCAGCAGTGGATTTTTCTGTTAATGATCTTGTTTTTATTAAAGCTTCTGGATTTCAAAAAGTTTCACTGTACTCAACATAATAAAAAAAACCCACACATCAACAAAAAGAATTATTTTTATTGTTGTTAAATCTGTTAACAAAGGAAACAAAACGCATACTAAAAACAGTGATTGGAGAATACTGCACATCCCCAATCACTGCAACTATGTCCAATCTTACTTTCTAAGGATTTCTCTAAAGACGGACCAGGACTGAGACCACCTGCAGTCAGCTTCCATCTTTAAATCAATTTTGGTACGTTGAGATTTAAAGTGATAAATGTCATGGAGTGATAAAACGACAACAAGACAAAGTCTCTATGCTATCAGTTTTCCATTGACTTGGACCACATTTGTACTCACATGCCATCTGTTTGCAATAGTATGATGATTACCTGTGTCAAATCTCAAGTCTGTTGCCAACTACATCCCCTGTCCACTTAGAGCTATTTGGTACACCTGGCTAAGTAGTGCTAAACAGACAGGGTTTAATTCTGGCTTGTTAAACTATTAGTATTCTTGTTTGATTTCAAGTGTCTTCCGATGAAAGCATGAGACTAAGAATATTGTGCATATTAGTTGGAAGTAAAAAAGTTCAAATACTTACTTACTTAGTTACTGTACTTAAGTAGAATTTTCTGGGATCTGTCCTTTACTTGAGTAGTTATTTTCCTGAAAACTTTTTGCATATTCATAAAGGTAGGACAGTTTGCCACTTGTTTGCAGAAGCAGTCTGCATGCCAAGGTGCGTGAAGTTAGACACCTGTTGCCATGGAAGTGAATGGAACACCTGAATATACAATCTTTGACAATGAACTCACTCCATTAGACTTACCCCATATGGAAAAGAAATAGTAAAAACTTACAAAAGCATAAGATGTGGCCTACTTCATATAGTGAATCATATAAGGCTTATATGACTCATGAAAGTGGCCACTTTCTCATTACTTTCATATATTGTTTTAGTAAGTATCCAAAACATATAAGTTTCACACGAGACAGATACAAACTTTATAAGATGTATATATATCTTTTCCATATAAGATGTACAGCATATATTTACTGAATATGTTTAAAGATACATATATAATACATATTTACAGATACAACAGTACACAAGGAGAAAGAAGTGGAAAAGAAACAGTATTCATAATAAATTATGTACATGTTTCACACAAGTACTTCAACTGGCTGCTATCATATTGAGCACATCTGAAATGTGCCCATCTGTGACAAAAGTCACACTGCACCTAAAGAGGGAGAAGGGGCTGGGGGTTGTAGTACATGTGAGTGTGTTAACTAACATTATAAATATGATTCAAAAATAATGACCATTATGCATTTATGGTATTCATTTTGTTTTACCTTTTCAATCATACTGGACTCACCTTCACCTTCCAGCACGGAACAAACCACACAATAGTCCTACACATTACCTAGAAACACATCAGTGTTTAACCAAACAGTTTTTTAAATTACAACTACTTATTGTAGTTCAAAAGGACACGACTGAACTTACTTTGATGTTTTAGCACTTCACAAGCTATTTCAATACATTGCAGCCGAACAGTTTCTGGAGTGGACAGCACCCAAGTGACCTCTACACTCAGAAGGTAGTGTTCTGCAAACTGTAAGATATTTTATATTAATTGTAATGTATTATCTTAATTCTAGTTAGCCATAATTAAACACAATTGTTTAATAAGTACCTTCAACACTAAAACTCCACAACTGCTGGAGTCCTGCTGCTTATTGTGTAGCAGAGTCTGCATTTTCCACTCCACTCGGGAGTCTTCCTCCCTCTCCATCCTCAGAACATTTATGATTAAATCTCCCCGAAGACCTTCGATTCGAAGTTGCGCCCCTGGTCACTGTGGAGCTCAGCCGGGACCCCAAAACGGACGAACATCTCCTCCACCAGCCTCTCTGCCATCGTCGTCGCACTCTGGTCCGGCACCGCGTAGGCCTCCGGCCACTTTGTGAAATAGTCCATCGCCACCAGCACGTACCAGTTCCCTGACTCCGTAACGGGGAAAGGCCTAGGATGTCCACTCCCACTCGCTCCATCGGGGCCCCCACCAAGTACTGCTGAAGGGGGGCAGTGGAGCATTGAGTGGGGCCCTTCTGCGCCGTGCAGGTGTCACAGCAGTGCACGTGAAGTTCCACATCCCGTCGACAGCCAGGCCAGTAGAACCGTCCCCTGAGGCGGCGGAGAGTTTTGGCGTTCCCATAGGGGCCTGCCCCCACCGAGCCGTGGACAAGCTCAAGCACCTGCGACCGCAGCGACCGAGGCACCAACAGCTGCAGGAGATCTCTGCCCTGACCGGGGGCCCGCCATCTCCGGTACAGGAGGCCGTCGTGGGTCTCCAGGTTGTTGTGCTGGGAGTAGTAGGCCTTCACCTCAGGCTCCTGACCCAACACCCCCGTCCAGTCTGGGCGTTGTGCCGCCCCCAGCCAGGCCCCCACCTGAACCAATGTCACGTCGGCCTCCTGCTCCCGCTTCAGCTGCTGCGTTGTCAGTGGGAGCCACCCCCCTCCGCTGGCTGTGGCCTGAGCAGTAGCCACCCCCAGCGCCCCCTGGGCCCGCTCCTCCTGTCACAGACAGTAGCGGCACTCGACGGCCATGCAGGGCTGTCTGGAGAGGGCATCAGCGTTGACATGCTGCCAACCTGCCCGATGCTCTGGTGAGGGCCTCCTTCAGCTGTGCAAAAGCCGCAGCGCAGGCATCACCCCAGCCAAACAGCTGGCCCTTGTCAGTCAGGCGGTGGAGGGGGCTGGCTATCGTGGGGAACCCCTTGATGAACCGACGGTAGTAGGAGGCAAGGCCCAGGAAGCTCCGCAGTTCTTTGACGTTCGAGGGAGTCGGCCAGTCCCGGACCGCAGCCACCTTTGCGGAATCGGTGGCGATACCTTGAGCGCTGATCACATGGCCCAAGAACGTAGTCTCTCTTGCCAACAGCCGGCACTTCGCAGGGTTGAGCCGCAGCCCAGCTCGACGGATGGCGCTGAAGACCTCGCTCAGGTGAGACAGTGCACTGTCGAAGTCACCACCGTGCACCAACAGGTCATCCAGATACACAACACAGCGGCTACGAGGGATGTTCACGAGCATCCTCTCCATCAGCCTCTCAAACGTCGCTGGCGCATTGCAGAGCCCAAATGGCATGACCCTGAACTGCCACAGCCCCTGTCCAATGGTGAATGCAGTCTTAGGCCTTGCTTCGGGGGCTAGCTCCACCTGCCAGTAGCCGCTGCATATGTCGAGGGAGCTGAACCAGCTGGAGCCGGTAACGTAATCCAGGGCCTCGTCGATCCGTGGAAGCAGGTACGAGTCCTTCTTGGTGACTGCATTGAGACGGCGAAAATCCACGCAGAACATCGGGCTGCCATCCTTCTTCCCCACCAGGACCACGGGTGCCGCCCATGGGCTGTTGGACGGCTCGATCACCCCAGCTGCAGCCATCTCACGGATCTTTTCCTCCGCCACCTGCCGTTTTGAGAGGGACAGCCGGTGTGGGCGCAGACGGATGGGTTGAGCAGAGCCGGTGTCGATGGTGTGCTGGACCAGCCTCGTCTGCCTGCAGTCTTTGTCACTGGTGGCAAAGATGTCCACATTCTTGTCCAGGAGGCACCTCAACCGCTGGCACTGGTCAACATTGAGACCTACGCTGCTGCGCTGCCACAGGTCACCAACAGCCTCGGTTGTCTCGGTCGAGGGAGATTTGTCGGGCTGAGAGGCCGGGGCTGAGGTGAGTGGAGATGACCCGGAGCCACCGGCACCCGAAATCTGCTGAGCGGCAGCTGCCCGATGCCTGTCTCGTCTGGCTCTGGTCCCCTCCACTCCCTGCTTTTGACCGCACTGGAGGGCAAGTGTCTCTGTGCCAAGAGTGATAGCCCGCTTTGCGGTGTCGACGCAGGCCCCCCAGTGGGTCAGCAGATCAAGGCCGATGATGCACTGGTCTTGAATGTCAGCAAGCCAGAAGTCGTGCACCAGCTCCAGATCCTTCGTCGGATCCGCAACGGTTTCTTCCCCCGCATATCAGCCCTCTCACCCGTCACTGTCATCAGCTGGGTGTCGGTGGGTGACCAACCCTTCACCAATGGCCCGGACGTTCCAGGGAGCACGCCAGGTCGTATCAGGGAAATGGTAGACCCCGTGTCCACCAGGGCCTGGCATGGCTCGTCCTCAACACAGCAGCTCAGGTAGAGTCCCTTGAGGTGCCCAACTCGGCCCACCACCGTGCATTGTCCTTGGAGGGGGGCAGGAAGCTGGAGCGGTGGTCCCCTCGCTACACCGCTCCCTCCCCGTTTCCCTGAGGCTGCGTGGTCCTGGTCTTCAGGGCAGGGGCTGAGCAGTCGCGTGCCACGTGGCCAGGCTCATCGCACCGGTAGCAGCGGTCGGTCGGTCAACGGGGACGCCTCCGGGACACCTAGGGTTGCAGCTGGCATATCTCGGCGACCTCCCCCTCCCCGTCGCAGTCTGCGACTCTGATTTGGGGGTAGTTGGGGGGGGGGGCACCTGCTGGTTAGGTTGCAAGGTGAACACCAGCTCGACCCTTTCAGCCTCAAGGAGCGCCTCAGGGAGAGTTTGAGGCATGGCCAGGCGGACGTGTTGGCGTAATCGCTCTGGAAAAAGTCCTTGCAGAAAAGCATACAGGCTAAGCTCCTCACGGCCTGCTGCTGGGAACTCCGGGTAGCCATGACGAGCATGCAGCAACACGTCCGCTGCAAAGGTGCCCAGGCTCTCCCCCAGCTGACGGCTCCGGTTGGTCAGCTGCTCTCTGCTCTGATCAGTGGAGTGCCGCTGCCCGAATCGCCTCTCGATTGCTATGGTGAGGGCCTGGAGCTCATGCTGCTCTGACGGGGCTAGGTCAAGGAGTACCTGCAGTGCATCTCCTTCCAATGCTAGCGCTAGGTGTGTAGCAGCCTCTTCGTCGCTCCAGCCATTATGCCTCACGGCTAGCCATACTTGTGAGAGGTAGGGCTCTAGCGGGGTTAGCCCGTTGTATTTCGGTACCTTAGCTGGCGTTGCAGGCATCACTGCTCGCTGTCGGGGGCTCGGTGTGTCGGTTGACAGAGGCAGCCCATGAAGCATTGCCCCAGCCGCGGTGCGCTCGCGCCGTCGGGACCCGTCGGGGGACTTACATGGCCGCTCGCTTCCTCTCTCCTCAATCGCCAGCTTCCCAAGCAGCGGATGCTCTCCTCAACAGCTTGCTCCAGCCTCCGAATGTTTCTCTCCATTATGGCGGGGGTGAGCTAATCCCACTTCTGACACTAATGTGGCGAGCTCAGACACAGAGGAGACAGAGGTTTCTTGGAAGCACAGCCGTTTATTAGAATCGGCCCAGAACACTGTCGCTACCTCCCTCCTCAGTGCGGCAACAACAACATAACAACAAAAAAAAGGTGCTCTCTCACCGGAAAAACAGTCGCCGAGAGAGCACGTTACTCATCACCATGACAACAGAAACATAACTATAACAACAGAACCCCAAAACAGCCCTGACCCGCTACAGTATTATTTGAATCATGAGATTAAAATACACTTACCTCTCATCTTCTCGTTCCTCACAAAACCGATAGATCCTCCACTTCTATTAAGTGGCTGTGTCCAAATGCAGGAGAAGGATGCTTGAAATGCCATATTTGGAGGCAATGACAGGCAAAGTCACCCCCTTGCAGGCCAGAAAGAAATGGGATAACTTAAAAAAAATAAATACACTATGTAGTATGTATGTGTGTTATACAAGAAGATCATTTTTATTTGTCTACTGTGATTTTTGATTTTCTCTGCCTTTAGGGTTGCAAGTATCTAGGGTCAGGAGAGGGAGTCAGTGGGAAGCCCACTGGTGCTACTTGGCCCTGGTTTGCCCGCATGGATGAGGTGATAGGACAGAAGCCTTCCATTAGGCCTCCTGTCCTAATTTCCTCTCTCCCCGAGGACACTCCAGGGCCACGCGCAGCAGTGGGTGAGCAAAACGAAAGTGATGAGGAAGGGGTTGGCCACCCACAATAGGGAGAAAGAGGAAAAGATACAGGGATGATGAGCTGCTAGAACTCATCAGAGAGGACATGAGGCAACAAAGAGAGGCTGGGGAGAGTAGAGCGAAGGAGAGCTGGGAGAGCATGGACAAACTGTTTTCAATTCCTGAAAGATTAGTTCTAGAATGAGAAATATATTTATTTGAATGTATTTTTTACATTGCTATATGTGTTGTGTTAGTTTAAAAGTTTTGTGTTATTAATAAATTGATTAGAACAAACAATAACTCTCACTGAACTCATTTTATTTACAGGTATTTGTAACATGTTTGAACATAATGCTAACTTTGAACAGTTTTACATGGATATTTATTTGATGACAATAAAGAAAAAAAATATTTACAGTTGTTCACACGGGATTAACCTGAGTGACCTGTTCCTGGACCGTTTCTTTAACAACTGTAATAGCTTACAGGAAGTCTCTGGCAGTACTGCTGAATCTGCCGAAGCAAGATCAGACGTGGATGGGGCAGCGCATGTGCATGTGGTTTGTCTTTTCTGGTTGGGGAGTGGAGAATCACACAGGGTGGTCTGCAAAGAGAGCTTTAGGATGCTTCCTCCCACTGTCCACTGCATTGTCCATCCACAAGTTTTGCAGTGCTGGCTCAATCTGCCACACCACTAACATGTTTTCAGAAATATGCAAGCAGGAGACGGTGGATGCTATATTACTATTTGTATAATATTTCTAACTCTGTAGCAGACAACAGTTTGATGAAGTGCTATGTAAAAAAAAGAAACCACAAGATTAGATTCTATAAGTTTCGAAGACATTTAGTTTATATATTTTATATAATACAGTACATGTGTACGAATGACCGGCAATACAGGGAGTGCAGAATTATTAGGCAAGTTGTATTTTTGAGGAATAATTTTATTTTTGAACAACAACCATGTTCTCAATGAACCCAAAAAACTCATTAATATCAAAGCTGAATGTTTTTGGAAGTAGTTTTTAGTTTGTTTTTAGTTTTAGCTATTTTAGGGGGATATCTGTGTGTGCAGGTGACTATTACTGTGCATAATTATTAGGCAACTTAACAAAAAACAAATATATACCCATTTCAATTATTTATTTTTACCAATGAAACCAATATAACATCTCCACATTCACAAATATACATTTCTGACATTCAAAAACAAAACAAAAACAAATCAGCGACCAATATAGCCACCTTTCTTTGCAAGGACACTCAAAAGCCTGCCATCCATGGATTCTGTCAGTGTTTTGATCTGTTCACCATCAACATTGCGTGCAGCAGCAACCACAGCCTCCCAGACACTGTTCAGAGAGGTGTACTGTTTTCCCTCCTTGTAAATCTCACATTTGATGATGGACCACAGGTTCTCAATGGGGTTCAGATCAGGTGAACAAGGAGGCCATGTCATTAGTTTTTCTTCTTTTATACCCTTTCTTGCCAGCCACGCTGTGGAGTACTTGGACGCGTGTGATGGAGCATTGTCCTGCATGAAAATCATGTTTTTCTTGAAGGATGCAGACTTCTTCCTGTACCACTGCTTGAAGAAGGTGTCTTCCAGAAACTGGCAGTAGGACTGGGAGTTGAGCTTGACTCCATCCTCAACCCGAAAAGGCCCCACAAGCCCCAGCCCCAGCCCAAACCAGTACTCCACCTCCACCTTGCTGGCGTCTGAGTCGGACTGGAGCTCTCTGCCCTTTACCAGTCCAGCCACGGGCCCATCCATCTGGCCCATCAAGACTCACTCTCATTTCATCAGTCCATAAAACCTTAGAAAAATCAGTCTTGAGATATTTCTTGGCCCAGTCTTGACGTTTGAGCTTGTGTGTCTTGTTCAGTGGTGGTCGTCTTTCAGCCTTTCTTACCTTGGCCATGTCTCTGAGTATTGCACACCTTGTGCTTTTGGGCACTCCAGTGATGTTGCAGCTCTGAAATATGGCCAAACTGGTGGCAAGTGGCATCTTGGCAGCTGCACGCTTGACTTTTCTCAGTTCATGGGCAGTTATTTTGCGCCTTGGTTTTGCCACACGCTTCTTGACCCTGTTGACTATTTTGAATGAAACGCTTCAGAAGCTTTGCAATTTTAAGACTGCTGCATCCCTCTGCAATATATCTCACTATTTTTGACTTTTCTGAGCCTGTCAAGTCCTTCTTTTGACCCATTTTGCCAAAGGAAAGGAAGTTGCCTAATAATTATGCACACCTGATATAGGGTGTTGATGTCATTAGACCACACCCCTTCTCATTACAGAGATGCACATCACCTAATATGCTTAATTGGTAGTAGGCTTTCGAACCTATATAGCTTGGAGTAAGGCAACATGCATGAAGAGGATGATGTGGACAAAATACTCATTTGCCTAATAATTCTGCACTCCCTGTAATTCAGTCACTAAAATTATCCATGAAACTAGCTAAGTAATTCCTAAATGCATGTAGATTAAAGAAACTTATTTTACCTGGATATGATTGTCTCTGATGAGCCTAAGGTACAAAACATGCCAGCGACGATGATTAAGTTTTTCTAGCTCCACGAGAATTAAAAATGTACAAAAAAAATGGAGCGACATTTCTGGGTCCATTTTACAGTTTTTACGCTATGGCGCTAGCGACCAGAAAAACAGTGACCTGAAGTAAGGGCAGACTTGAACGAAGGGTAGAAGGCTGTCCAATTTCACAGCCGCTCACTTCCGTCCTAAACGGCCATCGAAAGCCTGAGGACTGGCTTTGTAACCCTTTCCATACTGACAGATGGCAGTGACTTTGTTTCACAGGTGTTTTTTTAGATCGCGGTATGATACGTTGCTTTTTGAGATCTTTTAGCCAGCTTCACTTTGTCAGACAAGTCTGTTTCAGTGATTTCTTCATTCAAAAGGTCTGCCAGTATTCAGGGTGTGTTTGATGAAATGGAAATAAGCTTTCCAAAAACTATGGTTAATGACACTTTCTTTATCTGACAACAGAAGCAGTTACTTTTCTACACGGGACCAGCTAGGATTACTTTGCTTCCTGAATCGATGAAATCATGATTTAAAAACTGCATTTTGTGTTTACTCTTCACATTTACTCTTTGTATTTACTTTGTCTAATAATAAAATGTGTTTGATGAGCTGAAACGTGTGTGACAAAGTGTGAAAAGCATGCAAAACACTAGGAAATCAGGAAGGGTGCAAAAACATATTTCACTGTACATGCATTTAAATATCATCGTTGTTATATCATTGATATAAGAAATTATATGCATGTGTTGGTTTATTTATATATCTGTATGTAGACGTGTAGAAGTGGCATAGAAGGTTGTTGAAATGGTATTACTAATTTTTTCAGTTTTTATTTTTGTGTATTGTTTATTCATCCTTAATTTTTCCTTTTTTCCTGTTATTTATGACATTTTATTTATAGTCATTATTGTTATTTATTTATTTTAATGTTGATTTTACAGTCCTACAAAGTAAGTTGGGATATCTCTTCTTGGTAGTCCCAGGAGGTGTACAACATGGCCATGTCACCAGGTCACTGACTGACTTCTACACACAACATTAATCATCTACAATTGTAAATAAATATGCCGTTACCAATGAGTTATTATTTAATTACATCAGTTATGAAACAAACAGGCCCCCTCACTGAAACACTGAATATGCTGAAAAGAAATGATTTTGGTTAAAAAGTAAGACATCAAGTCATTTTATTTAGACTGAATTCAATCTTATTTCACCCTAATCTAATTCCAGTGTAACATGCAAAACTAAGAATTTCATTTAATTTTATGTGTATCAACAATCTTTGATGGAAACCTAAAAGTGCCATGACAGTATCTCCTATTTGTTTTTCGTGATTAAAAAAAAAAATGAGACTAGCAGATTAAAGTGTGTTTAAAAATTAAGAGTCTTTAATTGAAGCTTCTTCAATTTATCAAGATAGACTTCAAAAGAATCTGCTTCAGAAGGAAAAAGGTGATAATAATGATATTTTTTATAACAATAGTATTCATAAATCATTTTAAATATCAGAATCACTTAGATTTAGATTTTTTGTCAAAGTTATCCAATACAACACAAACATAATACATACAATACAAGAATAAGATACATACAACAAATATATTTAAATATTGACTGGTAAAAGTGACTGGTAATCATAGGATATTAGGTATCATAGGTATCATAGGACAGGATATTTTCACACATCTTATATTTCCTGGATGCCAGGTGAGGTGATGCTATGTATCACTTCATTTCTTTCACAGCCAGATTCAGGAGCTGAGGAGATGCTTTATGGATAAAAAACTTTGTCTCACTGATATGTCTAACTTACATTATGACATTATCTCTTACATTATAAATTGACAACCAATGACACCTTCGTCAGAAATTATGTTCAAGTTTATACTGATTGATTACATAAAGGTTCGTTTTAGCTTTAGTTACTTCTAAATCATATTATGATTGCTCTTCATCAGAAGTTCCTCGTGGATTTTCTGTTGTAAAAATCATTTTTCATACCCAGTCACAGGAGACATTTCCTCAAGTTATTTCACAAGAGCATCAACTCAGATGTTATTGCTGGCCTGACAGGAGCCATGACAGCAGCACCATACAGGAGGCAGTGAGGAGACTGATCTTGTGGCTCACTCCATGTGACACTTTTGTAAATGTTGACAAAAAGAAAAAAAAATGCATTGCTTTCAGAAAACTGTTCTAAAATATAGAAACATGTTTGACATGATTGTATTAAATATATCTTACGTGTGCCGTTCACAAATATAGAACTGGTTTCAATGTCAAAGGGTGTCTTCTTGGCTGCATCAATCAAAACTTGCGCAATCTCATTCGCATTAGGGACCAGTGACAATGCAAATCCAATGTCCATGTCATTGACAATGGACCCATTACTGCAAAAGGAATAACCCCAAACTTTATTTTTTTACTTTATTTAGTTTAAATATTTGTGAAATCGTATACCATAAACAATATACCTGAATGCAGTCACGGTGATGAAGCGGAACGAAGGAAATCTTGCCTGGTAGAAAGGTTCAAGCTGCAGAAATATGAATAAACACACTGTAAGTATGTATTCATTGCTTTTTGGGCTTGTGCTCCTTCACTTCCATGTTATTTGTGATATGTTATTTGTATGTAATCTATGTAATATCATAGTGCAATTAATATTCAATATTTTCTTTCTGTTCATCCAGCTGCCCCTAATTTGAATGGTTAGCACATAATGAATATGTCACAGGCCACATTTATGCTTTATCTTTCTTCTTTGATCACTTAGAAATCATGGCATCCAGTTGGTAAAAATAGAAACTGCAGCAGTATTTACTGTGGAGTTTTAGTTCAGTTACATGGTGCAAATATTTTTCCACATTGTTTATTGGATATAATGTATATGATTTTTTTTGGCTCAGTCTGTATAATAATAGTAACAACGGAATAATTGTTGACTTTAGAAAGGAGACCTGAAAGTAGGGATAGAAAAAGGACAAGCATATCATTTGTTTGCTTTTTTTAAGGTATGCTACAGAAATACTGTTATGTGACTTTATCTAGAAATTATGCAATTAATTAGAGTACAGACATTTAATTATTGTTCAACTTGAAAAAAACAAACTTACTGCTGTCCTTATCAGTGTAGCTCGTTGTTTAAATGCTGTGGATGATGAAGTCAGCAAGTCAGTCGTAAATATCCCTTTAACAGATCTGAATTTCACCGCCAGTATTTTGACTGGCTCAGTGGTTGTTACAGTTGTAGTGGTTGTAGGGTTCACAGTTGTAGTTGAAGCTGTAGTTGTATTTGTTTCAGGTGTGGTGATTGTAAGATTTGTTGTGGTTGCATTTGTAGGTGTAGTTGAAGCTGTTGTAAATGTAAAAAAAGGAAAGAAGGTGTTGCTTTAACAAACAGTTCTGAGACATCGTGAATTTTAAATATGATCATATTAAATATTTTTCACCTAAATCGCTGACTGAACACTTTTTTTATACATATTAAATCTAATTTAAAGTGTATCGCATTAAATTGTTATCTTTGTGGGGGTTTTTTAGAAAATACTTATATAAATAATTACATGGGTGTTCATGCCACACAAAATAACTATATATAATGTCAAATATGAATCTGTGTATTGCCTTTTTTAAAATAAATGCTTCAGGAGCGACATGTGTGACTTCTGTTTACTTACTGTTTACTTGGGTTGCTACGACAGATGTGGCATTAATAGTTAACGTGAAGTTGTTGGGATTAGACACAGCTGTGACTAAGGTTTTTGCAACATCTGCAGCCTGTGGGATTTCTGCAGGTGTTATCGTGTTGTTAAACACAATTTCCACTTCAGCTTCAGTATTTGATGTTCGTGTTCTGGTCCCAGCTTGTCTAAATGAAGAAAAAACAAAAAATGTCAATTTTTAATTAAATATCCTAAATTAACAGTATTTTTAGTCATTCTCAATAATAAGCTTGGTGTTGCTGAAAATGAACAAAAGTAAAAAATATTACCTAAATGCTATGACAATAACACGGCTGAAAAGTAAACCATATCGAGCTCTATAGATGAATTCATACTGTGCAAAACAAACGTAGAAAATTAATTATTTCAGATGTTGTTGTAATCAGCTCGAAATTTAACAAAACTTGTGAATGCATCTCAGTATTTAACTCACCATTATTACCACTTGTGCCTCAAGTGCTTTAAATTGTGGACTGGTTGTATTAATGAGTGCATCATCAAAAGGTGTAAACAAAACGGCTGAAAGAAAAAAAACTGGTCCACGGACTACGGCCACTGCTGCTGTCGTTGTTGTTGGCTTTGTTGTTGTTGTTGTTTTTGTATTTGTTGCAGGCGTGGTGTTTATAAAATTTGTTGTTGTTGCATTTGTAGGTGTAATCAGCATTGCTGTTGTAGTGTTCACAGTTGTAGTTGAAGGTGTTGTAGGCCTTGTAGTTGTATTTGTTATAGGTGGGGTGTTTGTAAGATCTGCTGTGGTTGTATTTGTTGGGGTAGTGATCATCGGTGTTGTAGCATTCACAGGTGTAGTTGAAGCTGTTGTAGACACAGTAGTTGTATTTGTTACAGGTGTGGTGCTTGTAAGATTTGTTGTCGTTGCGTTGGTAGCTGGCGTCAGCATTGATGTTGTAGTTTTCACAGGTGTAGTTGAAGCTGTTGTAGGCCCTGTAGTTGTATTTGTTACAGGTGTGGTATTTGTAAGTTTTGCTGTGGTTGCATTTGTTGGGGTAGAGATCATTGGTGTTGTAGCGTTCCCAGGTGTAGTTGAAGCTGTTGTAGGCCCTGTAGTTGTATTTGTTACAGGTGTGGTGTTTGTAAGATTTGTTGTGGTTGCGTTGGTAGCTGCCGTCAGCATTGATGGTGTAGTGTTCACAGGTGTAGTTGAAGCTGTTGTAGGCCTTGTAGTTGTATTTGTTACAGGTGTGGTGTTTGTAAGATTTGCTGTGGTTGCATTTGTTGGGGTAGAGATCATTGGTGTTGTAGCGTTCACAGGTGTAGTTGAAGCTGTTGTGGACACATTATTTGTATTTGTTACAGGTGTGGTGTTTGTAAGTTTTGCTGTGGTTGCATTTGTTGGGGTAGTGATCATTGGTGTTGTAGCGGTCCCAGGTGTAGTTGAAGCTGTTGTAGACACAGTAGTTGTATTTGTTACAGCTGTGGTGTTTGTAAGATTTGTTGTGGTTGCGTTTGTAGCTGCAGTCAGCATTGATGTTGTAGTGTTCACAGGTGTAGTTGAAGCTGTTGTAGACACATTATTTGTATTTGTTACGGGTGTGGTGTTTGTAAGATTTGTTGTGGTTGCGTTTGTAGCTGCAGTCAGCATTGATGTTGTAGTGTTCACAGGTGTAGTTGAAGCTGTTGTAAACCCTGTAGTTGTATTTGTTACAGGTGTGGTGTTTGTAAGATTTGTTGTCGTTGCGTTTGTAGCTGCACTCAGCATTGATGTTGTGGTGTTCACAGGTGTAGTTGAAGCTGTTGTAGACACAGTATTTGTATTTGTTACAGGTGTGGTGTTTGTAAGATTTGTTGTGGTTGCGTTTGTAGCTGCAGTCAGCATTGATGTTGAAGTGTTCACAGGTGTAGTTGAAGCTGTTGTAAGCCCTGTAGTTGTATTTGTTTCAGGTGTGGTGTTTGTAAGATTTGCTGTGGTTTCATTTGTATCTGTAATCATTGATGTTGTAGTGCTCACAGTTGTAGTTGAAAGCACTGTAAATGTAAAGAAAAGGAAACTTGTGTCACTTAAAAAAAAAACAGTTCTGACCTATTGTTAATTTAAAATATAATAATATTCAATATTATTTACCAGGGTCACTGACAGTAACTGTGGTAATGTTGAAGAAAGTTATGTTTGGAGCTGCATTAATCAAAACATTTGCAATGTCAGTGTTATTAGGCACTGCTGTAGATGCAAACCGAATGTTAATGTCAGTGATGATAGATCCGTTTCTGCAGAATGAATAAACCAAACATCATTTTACTTGCATTAATTCATTATGTATTATATATTATATGGAATCTGCAAATAAAAAATAAATTACCGGAATCCAGTCACTATCATTGAGAGGTATGAAGGAAACGTCGTCTTATAGATAGGTTCAAGCTACAGAAACACACGCAATCAAAGATCTGTCAGTACGAATCCATGCAATTGACCATTGCTTGACTTGAAGATCAAAACTTACTGTTGTCACTGTCATCAAGGATCTTTCTGTAAACGCTGGAGATGATGAGTTCAGCAAGTTGTCTGTAAATGCCTCTCCAACTGATGTGAACTTCAACTCCTTTGTTATAACTGGCTCAGCAGTTGTAGTTGTTACAGGTGTAGAAAACAAAGAGCAAGAGCACAGCAATTGACAACAAAGTAATTTACATAACCACACAATGCTTTTTATATATATACATTGTAAATCCCATTAAACGTAGCATTTCTCATGTGTAGCACATTAAAAAATTAAGTGGGGGTTGGGGGAGGGGGGGACAAAGATGTTCATATTTGATGTTAAATATGAATAGTTGTATTGACTTGTTTCAAAAACAATCTTTTAGGAGTGACAAGTGTGACTTCTGTTTACTCACTGTTTACTTGGGTTGCTACGACAGATGTTGTATCAACAGAGAGATTGAAAGTGTTGTTGGGATTCGACACAGCTGTGACTAACGTTTGTTGAACATCTTTAGCCTCTGGGATTTCTGCAGGTGTTATGGTGTTGTTAAACACAACCTCGACTTCTGCTTCAGTATCAGATGCTCGTGTTCTGGTCCCAGCTTGTCTGAATGAAAAAGAGAAGGAAAAAACGTCAATTTTCTATTAAATATCCTAAATCAACACTATTTTTAGTCATTGTCAATAATAAGATTAGTGCTGATATAAATGAACAAAAGTAAATATCTTACCTAAATGCTACGACAATGACACGGCTGAAGAATAAACCATATCGAGCTCTATAGATGAATTCATACTGTGCGAAGCAAAGTAGAAATAAATTAATTAATTCAAATGTAGTTATAATCAGCTGGAATTTTAAAAGCAATGAAAATCAATGTCTGTATTTTACCTACCACTATAACCACTTGTGCTGCAAGTGCCTGAAATTGTGGACTGGTTTTATCTTCGAGTTGAGGCACAAAGGGTGTAACCAAAACTGCTGCAATAACGACAACTGGTGCACGAACAACCGGCACTGCTGTTGTTGTCGTTGTTGTTGCCGTTGTTGTTGGCTTTGTTGTTGGCTTTGTTGTTGTTGGCTTTGTTGTTGTTATTATTGTTGCTGTTGTTGTTGGTTTTGTTGATGTTGCTGCTGTTGTTGTTGGCTTTGCTGTTGTTGGCTTTGTTGTTGTTGTTGTTGTTGCTGTTGTTGTTGGCTTTGTTGTTGTTATTATTGTTGCTGTTGTTGTTGGTTTTGTTGATGTTACTGCTGTTGTTGTTGGCTTTGCTGTTGTTGTTGTTGGCGTTGTTGTTGTTATTATTGTTCCTGTTGTTGTTGGTTTTGTTGATGTTGCTGCTGTTGTTGTTGGCTTTGTTGTTGTTGACGTTGCTGCTGTTGTTGTTGGCGTTGTTGTTGTTATTATTGTTGCTGTTGTTGTTGGTTTTGTTGATGTTGCTGCTGTTGTTGGCTTTGCTGTTGTTGTTGTTGTTGGCGTTGTTGTTGTTATTATTGTTCCTGTTGTTGTTGGTTTTGTTGATGCTGCTGCTGTTGTTGTTGGCTTTGTTGTTGCTGGCGTTGCTGCTGTTGTTGTTGGCTTTGCTGTTGTTGTTGTTGTTGGCGTTGTTGTTGTTATTATTGTTCCTGTTGTTGTTGGTTTTGTTGATGTTGCTGCTGTTGTTGTTGGCTTTGTTGTTGCTGACGTTGCTGCTGTTGTTGTTGGATTTGCTGTTGTTGTTACTATTGTTGTTGCGGTTGTTGTTGGGTTTGTTGTTTTTGTTGCAGCTGCTGTCGTTGTTGTTGCTGTTGGCTTTGTTGTTGTTGATGCTGCTGTTGTTGTTGGATTTGCTGTTGTTGTTGCTATTGTTGTTGTTGCTGTTGTTGTTGGGTTTGTTATTTTTGTTGGAGCTGCTGTAGTTGTTGTTGCTGTTGGCTTTGTTGTTGTTGATGCTGCTGGTGTTGTTGTTGTTGGATTTGCTGTTGTTGTTGCTATTGTTGTTGCTGCTGTTGTTGGGTTTGTTGTTGTTGTTGTTGTTGCAGCTGCTGTCGTTGTTGTTGTTGTTGATGCTGTTGTTGTTGGATTTGCTGTTGTTGTTGTTGCTGTTGTTGTTGGGTTTGTTATTTTTGTTGGAGCTGCTGTAGTTGTTGTTGCTGTTGGCTTTGTTGTTGTTGATGCTGCTGGTGTTGTTGTTGTTGGGTTTGTTGTTGTTGTTGTTGCAGCTGCTGTTGTTGTAGGCTTTGTTGTTGTTGTTGCTGCTACTGTTGTTGTAGCCGTTGTTGTTGCTGTAGTTGCACTTGAAACTTCAGTTTTTAAAGCTGCAATTGCTGTTGTCTCTGTAGTTGCAGTTGAAACTTCAATTGTTGTTGTTGCTGTAGTTATTGTTCTTGCTGTAGTTGCAGTTGTACCTTCCGTTGTTGTTGATTCTGTAGTTGCTTCAGAAACTGTTGTTGCCTTTGTTTCTGTAGTTGCAGTTGAACCTAAAGTTGTTGTTGATGGTCTAGTTGCTGTTGTGCCCTCAGTTGTTGTTAAGGCTGTGGTTGCAGTTGTACCTTCAGTTGTTGTTGAGGCTGTGGTTTCTGTTGTACCATCAGTTGTTGTTAATGCTGTAGTTGCTGTTGTTTCTGTAGTTGCAGTTGAACCTCCAGTTGTTGTTGATGCTGAAGTTGCTGTTGTTTCTGTAGTTTCAGTTGTACCTTCAGTAGTTGTTGATGGTGTAGTTGCTGTTGTGCCTTCAGTTGTTGTTAAGGCTGTGGTTGCAGTTGTACCTTCAGTTGTTGTTAAGGCTGTGTTTTCTGTTGTACCTTCAGTTGTTGTTAATGCTGTAGTTGCTGTTGTTTCTGTAGTTGCAGTTGAACCTTCAGTAGTTGTTGATGCTGTTTTTGCTGTTGTTTCTGCAGTTTCAGCTGTACCTTCAGTTGTTGTTGATGCTGCAGTTGCTGTTGTTTCTATAGTTGCATTTGAACCTTCAGTTGTTGTTAATGCTGTAGTCACTGTTGTTTCTGTAGTTGCAGTTGAACCTTCAGTTGTTGTTGATGCTGTACTTGCTGTTGTTTCTGCAGTTTCAGTTGAAACTTCAGTTGTTGTTTGTGCTGTAGTGACTGTTGTACCTTCAGTTGTTGTTGATGCTGTAGTTGCAGTTGAACCTTCAGTTGTTGTTAATGCTGATGTTGCCGTTGTACCTTCAGTTGTTGTTGATGCTGTAGTTGCACTTGATCCTTCAGTTGTTGTTAATGCTGATGTTGCCGTTGTACCTTCAGCTGTTGTTGTTTCTGTAGTTGCTGTTGTTTCTGTAGTTGCTGTTGTTTCTGTAGTTGCAGTTGAACCTTCACTTGTCGTTGATGCTATAGTTGCTGTTCTTTCTGTAGTTTCAGTTGTACCTTCAGTAGTTCT
Organism: Oreochromis niloticus; assembly: GCF_001858045.2. Lineage (NCBI taxonomy): Eukaryota > Metazoa > Chordata > Actinopteri > Cichliformes > Cichlidae > Oreochromis > Oreochromis niloticus. The sequence continues at coordinate 14,723,778 of NC_031967.2, read as the reverse complement.
TGATGCTGTAGTTGCTGTTGTACCTTCAGTTGTTGTCAAGGCTGTGGTTGCTGTTGTACTTTCACTTGTTGTTGATGCTGTAGCTGCTGTAGTTGCAGTTGAACCTTCAGTTGTTGTTGAATATGTAGTTATTGTTGTTTCTGCAGTTGCTGTTGAATCTTCAGTTGTTGTTGATTCTGTAGTGGCTGTTGTACCTTCAGTGGTTTTTGATGGTGTGGTTGCTGTTGTGCCTTCAGTTGTTGTTAAGGCTGTGGTTGCTGTTGTACCTTCACTTGTTGTTGATGCTGTAGCTGTTGGAGTTGCAGTTGTACCTTCCGTTGTTGTTGATGCTGCAGTTGCTGTTGTTTCAGTAGTTGCAGTTGAACCTTCAGTTGTTGTTGATGCTGTACTTGCTGTTGTTTCTGCAGTTTCAGTTGAAACTTCAGTTGTTGTTGATGCTGTAGTTGCAGTTGAACCTTCAGTTGTTGGTGATGCTGTAGTTGCTTCAGAAACTGTTGTTGCCTTTGTTTCTGTAGTTGCAGTTGAACCTTCAGTTGTTGTTAATGCTGTGGTTGCCATTGAACCTTCAGTTGTTGTTGTTTCTGTAGTTGCTGTGGTTTCTGTAGTTGCAGTTGTACCTTCAGGAGTTGTTGATGGTGTAGTTGCTGTTGTACCTTTAGTTGTTGTTAAGGCTGTGGTTGCTGTTGTACCTTCACTTGTTGTTGATGCTGTAGCTGCTGTAGTTGCAGTTGTACCTTCCGTTGTTGTTGATTCTGTAGTTGCTGTCGTTTCTGTAGTTGCAGTTAAACCTTCAGTTGTTGTTGAAGCTGAAGTTGCTGTTGTTTCTGTAGTTTCAGTTGTACCTTCAGTAGTTGTTGATGGTGTAGTTGCTGTTGTGCCTTCAGTTGTTGTTAAGGCTGTTGTTGCCGTGGTACCTTCAGTTGTTGTTGATGCTGTAGCTGCATTTGTTGCAGTTGTACCTTCAGTTGTTGTTGAGGCTGTGGTTTGTGTTGTACCTTCAGTTGTTGTTAATGTTGTAGTTGCTGTTGTTTCTGTAGTTGCAGTTGTTTCTGTAGTTTCAGTTGAACCTTCAGTTGTTGTTAAGGCTGTGGTTGCCGTTGTACCTTCAGTTGTTGTTGATGCTGTAGCTGATGTTGTTGCAGTTGTACCTTCAGTTGTTGTTAATGCTGTGGTTGCTGTTGTTTCTGTAGTTGCAGTTGAACCTTCAGCTATTGTTGTTGCTGAAGTTGCTGTTGTTTCTGTAGTTTCAGTTGTACCTTCAGTAGTTGTTGATGGTGTAGTTGCTGTTGTGCCTTCAGTTGTTGTTAAGGCTGTTGTTGCCGTGTTACCTTCAGTTGTTGTTGATGCTGTAGCTGCATTTGTTGCAGTTGTACCTTCCGTTGTTGTTGATTCTGTAGTTGCTGTCGTTTCTGTAGTCTCTGTTAAACCTTCAGTTGTTGTTGAAGCTGAAGTTGCTGTTGTTTCTGTAGTTTCAGTTGTACCTTCAGTAGTTGTTGATGGTGTAGTTGCTGTTGTGCCTTCAGTTGTTGTTAAGGCTGTTGTTGCCGTGGTACCTTCAGTTGTTGTTAATGCTGTGGTTGCTGTTGTTTCTGTAGTTGCAGTTGAACCTTCAGCTATTGTTGTTGCTGAAGTTGCTGTTGTTTCTGTAGTTTCAGTTGTACCTTCAGTAGTTGTTGATGGTGTAGTTGCTGTTGTGCCTTCAGTTGTTGTTAAGGCTGTTGTTGCCGTGGTACCTTCAGTTGTTGTTGATGCTGTAGCTGCATTTGTTGCAGTTGTACCTTCAGTTGTTGTTGAGGCTGTAGTTGCTGTCGTTTCTGTAGTTGCAGTTAAACCTTCAGTTGTTGTTGAAGCTGAAGTTGCTGTTGTTTCTGTAGTTTCAGTTGTACCTTCAGTAGTTGTTGATGGTGTACTTGCTGTTGTGCCTTCAGTTGTTGTTAAGGCTGTTGTTGCCGTGGTACCTTCAGTTGTTGTTGATGCTGTAGCTGCATTTGTTGCAGTTGTACCTTCAGTTGTTGTTGAGGCTGTGGTTTGTGTTGTACCTTCAGTTGTTGTTAATGCTGTAGTTGCTGTTGTTTCTGTAGTTGCAGTTGTTTCTGTAGTTTCAGTTGAACCTTCAGTTGTTGTTAAGGCTGTGGTTGCCGTTGTACCTTCAGTTGTTGTTGATGCTGTAGCTGATGTTGTTGCAGTTGTACCTTCAGTTGTTGTTAATGCTGTGGTTGCTGTTGTTTCTGTAGTTGCAGTTGAACCTTCAGCTATTGTTGTTGCTGAAGTTGCTGTTGTTTCTGTAGTTTCAGTTGTACCTTCAGTAGTTGTTGATGGTGTAGTTGCTGTTGTGCCTTCAGTTGTTGTTAAGGCTGTTGTTGCCGTGTTACCTTCAGTTGTTGTTGATGCTGTAGCTGCATTTGTTGCAGTTGTACCTTCCGTTGTTGTTGATTCTGTAGTTGCTGTCGTTTCTGTAGTCTCTGTTAAACCTTCAGTTGTTGTTGAAGCTGAAGTTGCTGTTGTTTCTGTAGTTTCAGTTGTACCTTCAGTAGTTGTTGATGGTGTAGTTGCTGTTGTGCCTTCAGTTGTTGTTAAGGCTGTTGTTGCCTTTGTACCTTCAGTTGTTGTTAATGCTGTGGTTGCTGTTGTTTCTGTAGTTGCAGTTGAACCTTCAGCTATTGTTGTTGCTGAAGTTGCTGTTGTTTCTGTAGTTTCAGTTGTACCTTCAGTAGTTGTTGATGGTGTAGTTGCTGTTGTGCCTTCAGTTGTTGCTAAGGCTGTTGTTGCCGTGGTACCTTCAGTTGTTGTTGATGCTGTAGCTGCATTTGTTGCAGTTGTACCTTCAGTTGTTGTTGAGGCTGTGGTTTGTGTTGTACCTTCAGTTGTTGTTAAGGCTGTGGTTGCTGTTGTACCTTCAGTTGTTGTTGAGGCTATAGCTGCTGTAGTTGCAGTTGTACCTTCCGTTGTTGTTGATTCTGTAGTTGCTGTCATTTCTGTAGTTGCTGTTAAACCTTCAGTTGTTGTTGAAGCTGAAGTTGGTGTTGTTTCTGTAGTTTCAGTTGTACCTTCAGTTGTTGTTGATTCTGTAGTTTCTGTCGTTTCTGTAGTTGCTGTTAAACCTTCAGTTGTTGTTGAAGCTGAAGTTGCTGTTGTTTCTGTAGTTTCAGTTGTACCTTCAGTAGTTGTTAATGGTGTAGTTGCTGTTGTGCCTTCAGTTGTTGTTAAGGCTGTTGTTGCCGTGGTACCTTCAGTTGTTGTTAAGGCTGTGGTTGTTGTGCTTTCTGTAGTTACAGTTGAACCTTCAGCTATTGTTGATGCTGTAGTTGCTGTTGTTTCTGCAGTTTCAGTTGTACCTTCAGTGGTTGTTGATGCTGTAGTTGCTGTTGTTTCTGTAGTTGCAGTTGTACCTTCAGGAGTTGTTGATGGTGTAGTTGCTGTTGTACCTTCAGTTGTTGTTAAGGCTGTGGTTGCTGTTGTACCTTCACTTGTTGTTGATGCTGTAGCTGCATTTGTTGCAGTTGTACCTTCAGTTGTTGTTGAGGCTGTGGTTTGTGTTGTACCTTCAGTTGTTGTTAATGCTGTAGTTGCTGTTGTTTCTGTAGTTGCAGTTGTTTCTGTACTTTCAGTTGTACCTTCAGTCGTTGTTAAGGCTGTGGTTGCCGTTGTACCTTCAGTTGTTGTTGATGCTTTTGCTGCTGTTGTTGCAGTTGTACCTTCAGTTGTTGTTAATGCTGTGGTTGCTGTTGTTTCTGTAGTTGCAGTTGAACCTTCAGCTATTGTTGTTGCTGAAGTTGCTGTTGTTTCTGTAGTTTCAGTTGTACCTTCAGTAGTTGTTGATGGTGTAGTTGCTGTCGTTTCTGTAGTTGCAGTTGAACCTTCAGTTGTTGTTATTGCTGTACTTGCTGTAGTTGCTGTTGTTTCTGTAGTTGCAGTTGTACCTTCAGTCGTTGTTAAGGCTGTGGTTGCCGTTGTACCTTCAGTTGTTGTTGATGCTGTAGCTGCATTTGTTGCAGTTGTACCTTCAGTTGTTGTTAATGCTGTGGTTGCTGTTGTTTCTGTAGTTGCAGTTGAACCTTCAGCTATTGTTGTTACTGTAGTTGCTGTTGTTTCTGCAGTTTCAGTTGTACCTTCAGTTGTTGTTGATGCTGTAGTTGCTGTCATTTCTATAGTTGCTGTTGTTTCTGTTGTTGCTGTTGTTTCTGTAGTTTCAGTTGAACCTTCACTAGTTGTTGATGGTGTAATTGTTGTTGTACCTTCACTCGTTGTTAAGGCTGTGGTTGCCGTTGTACCTTCAGTTGTTGTTGATGCTGTAGCTGCTGTTGTTGCAGTTGTACCTTCAATTGTTGTTAAGGCTGTGGTTGCTGTTGTTTCTGTGGTTTCAGTTGTACCTTCAGTTGTTGTTGATGCTGTAGTTGCTGTCGTTTCTGTAGTTGCAGTTGAGCCTTCAGTTATTGTTAATGCTGTAGTTGCTGTAGTTGCTGTTGTTGCTGTTGTTGCTGTTGTTTCTGTAGTTGCAGGTGAACCTTCAGTTGTTGTTGATGCTTTAGTTGCTGTTGTTTCTGCAATTTCAGTTGTACCTTCAGTTGTTGTTGATGCTGTACTTGCTGTTGTTTCCGTAGTTGCAGTTGAACCTTCAGTTGTTGTTTGTGCTGTAGTGACTGTTGTACCTTCAGTTGTTGTTGATACTGTAGTTTCTTCAGAAACTGTAGTTGCAGTTGAACCTTCAGCTGTTGTTGATGCTATAGTTGCTGTTGTTTCTGTAGTTGCAGTTGAAGTTTCTGTTGTTGATGATGCTGTAGCTGTAGTTGTACCTTCAGTTGTTGTTGATGCTGTCGTTTCTGTAGTTTCAGGTGAACCTTCAGTTGTTGTTAATGCTGTAGCTGCATTTGTTGCAGTTGAGCCTTCAACTGTTGTTGATGCTGTAATTGCTTCAGATGCTGTAGTTGCAGTTGAACCTTCAGTTGCTGTTGTTTCTGTAGTTGCACTTGAAACTTCAGTTGTTGTTGATGGTGTAGTTGCTGTTGTTTCTTCAGATAGTGTTGTTGTAGTTGTACCTTCAGTTTTTGTCGATGCTGTAGCTGTAGTTGAATATTCAGTTGTTGTTGTTGATGCTGTAGTTTCTTCATGTACTGTAGTTGGAGTTGTACCTTCAGTTGTTGTTGATGTTGCCGTTTCTGTAGTTGCAGGTGAACCTTCAGTTGTTGTTAATGCTGTAGATGCTGTAGTTGCAGTTGTAGATGCCGCACTGGTGGGTGGAGCTGGAATTGCACAACTGTCTGCAGCAGTTGGTGTAGTGGCAAGCTCAATTGTCACTATAGAGCAGATAGATTATTACGTTTAACACATACACACATACCAAAACCACATGCATAGATAGATAGATAGATAGATAGACAGATAGATAGATAGATAGATTTGACTTTTTTTGAGTAAAACAAGGAAGGATGTGACTAAACTAAATTTAAGAAACCCTCTCATATTGAGTAACATTTTTAAAACCGTTTCATGAAAAAATTGTCAAAAAAATAATAATAAAGGCATTTGAAATTATATATTTAATTCTTCAATAATTAATCATGCTACTATACTCCAAACTGATCAAGAAAAAGAAAAACACTTAAAAGAAGCTGTTAATCGACATGATATGAAAGCATGTTACTAAAAAATATGTTCAGATGTTACTAAAATATGATGAATTAAAATCTTAAAAGCTAATAAATTGTAACCAAAAAGTGTGGCACATTGTGTATGTATGTATTTTTATTTTATTTTATTTTTTTAAGAGCTGCATTCTAATTTTTGTAAAATAATCAGTTACTTACCCAGTATGGTTAACAAAACGGTCAATGTTTGACAAGCCCCCATTACGGCCTCATGTACCTGAATATGAATATGAATGTTTGTTATAAATTGATGTGGCAGTACTTATGCATTGACATAGCTTTTATTTATACTCTCTCCCTCTTCAGACAAAGTTGAAGTTGTTGCCAATCATGCTCTTCACATGGATCTAAAACACCGCTGCCCATAAGTGTTTGGTTTTTTTTGTTTTATTTGGTTTTGTTTATTGAAGCTTGTCTTTTTTTTAGGCCTGTAACCTCTACTTTTGTCCTCAATTTTATTTTCAAATGTTTAAAGAACACACTTCATGCGATGCTCTTTGGGAATTACTTTTTTTGTTCAAAAGTACAATTAAACCTGTCAAATTATATTTGCCACCATTACACCATTAGTAGATTCATTTTAAAAAATGGAAACAAAGTATGTTGTGTGAAGGGTGTTAGTAATGGTACATATTAAGAAATTATTATTTTTGTAATTGATAACACATTATTACATTGTTATTAATTACTTGATTAAATTAATTAACATTTGTAAATGGACTGATTGATATATATATATATAGTACCTTTTTACTAAAGTTTAGTTCCAAAACTACTTGGTGCTGCAAGCCTTATTCATGCCATCACACATCTATACCTACCCAAGCACTGTTTCACAAAGAATCATGTATATATGTACACTTTTGGCAAGCTTGAATTCAACATCTTGCCCAGGGATACTTTGAAATACTTGTTGACTTTTCAAAAAAAAAGTACATTGATACTAATGTGAGAACAGACTGGGTTTGTGTAAAGAATTTGTGTTCTGGGACACAAAAACAAGAATCGAAAGTTTATATTGCAGAGACAAGAAAAAAATAGTGTCCAAAAAAACAAATCTGTATTCTAAAAGTTGTAACAGAACAGACATAGAACAACTTCAGTTTATTAATTTATTGTGCTTTTTCCTATTTTCTAACAGTATAGCCATTTTTACTGGATACACTACTATATCATACACAGTAGAAATAATAATCATACTTCTTTCTCTTTTTTTTTACCTTGATACATTATTTTTTTCATCACTTTTAGGCAACAGAGTTGAAAAGATTTAGGTTAAATGAACTGTCTGCATAGAAAAAACGTTTTCTATGGCGTGAAAAAATATCACAATAGAACATTATTTTTCATCATAGCTTCAGGTTAAGTGTAACAAATGACAATAACCATTACACAATAAATTGTAACACAAAACGCCTAGCACACACTAAATTTACATATAGACCAAAGACATACAGATTTGCTCACCCTAGTGCCGTAATTGACAGAATCCTTATTCAGCCTCCCCTGTACCTGTCTGATCTCTTGTGATGCCACCAGTCTGTTCGGGCATTATATATTTGCTTCACAAATATGTGATGCCCACACACAATTCTATTGAAATGTTTTGAGCCACCAGTTGAAGATACAAAGATAAAAAGATTAAATAAAAAAAACATTCCTGAAAAACTTTAAGTCAGTTTCATGGTCCAGTAATCAGCATTGTTAGTCAGCATTCCACTGATGTGAACTAATCAGATGTGAAAATATTATCTAACAAACTGAATACTTTGAATTCAAATACTTATGATGAATAATCTGAAAATGCATAAAATGCATAACAAGCATTTTGAGATTAACTATATATATCTCCACAAATCTTCAATAGAATATTTTTAATTTCCTCTTCCTTCTTTCCCACTGTGACTGACAAAAAATACAGACAACCAGATGATGTCTGTCTTGTAAGTTACCTTTGGCTTTCACTTTGGAAGAGGAAGAAAAGACAAGTATTTAACAATGTATTCATTGCAATGTTTTCTTTTCATACAATCCACTGACTTTCAATGTGAGATCTATTTGCTAAAAATGAAACCAAAAGTGCACAATGACAGGTTTTAAGGAGTATTTGTGTGCCACTCAGGGTAAATAAAGCTTAAAATGTCTTTCCAGGCAGTCACATTTATTCTGCTTGAGGTGCTCGAAAAGGAGTGGGAGGAAGTAATACTTATATGCTCCCGGCCCTTCACATATTTAAAGCTCGGTTGTGTAGTTGTGCAGCTTTGTATTATTATTTGCATGATTTCCACCTGATCTGATTTCGGAATGATTTTCCCAATGATCTGTTTTTTGCCACTTCTGTGTTTTTCTTTCAATCATCTCAGTATTCTCAATAAAGTTTTAGTAGTTGCTAAATTTACCCTATGAAACTTGACCCAGAAATCACCAAAAAAATCTAAGCAAAATCATATCAGAAAACATCAGATTGACAGCCTGATGCAATAGAAAAAAAGAAAAACATTTTAATATGCACGTGATGGATCTCCTCAGATTAATTTTTAAAAAATCAATGGTTCTAAAAAAAGATGTAAACCAGGGTAAGAACTAAACCGAGTCCAGATTAAATGACTAAGACACATTTCAAGTGGCACTTCATTGTACTTGGAATTTTACTACATCTTTCTGTTGCTCTGTTTCTCTTTCTGTACTTCAGGTATTGAACATATACAGTGGCTTGCAAAAGTATTCGGCCCCCTTGAACTTTTCCACAATTTGTCACATTACAGCCACAAACATGAATCAATTTTATTGGAATTCCACGTGAAAGACCAATACAAAGTGGTATACACGTGAGAAGTGGAATGAAAATCATACATGATTCCAAACATTTTTTTTACAAATAAATAACTGAAAAGTGGGGTGTGCGTAATTATTCAGCTCCCTGAAGACAATACTTTGTAGAACCACCTTTTGCTGCAATTACAGCTGCCAGTCTTTTAGGGTATGTCTCTACCAGCTTTGCACATCTAGAGACTGAAATTCTTGCCCATTCTTCTTGCCACAGATTCTCGGTTGGATTCAGATCTAGACTTTGACTGGGCCATTCTAACACATGGATATGTTTTGTTTTAAACCATTCCATTGTTGCCCTGGCTTTATGTTTAGGGTTGTTGTCCTGCTGGAAGGTGAACCTCCGCCCCAGTCTCAAGTCTTTTGCAGACTCCAAGAGGTTTTCTTACAAGATTGCCCTGTATTTGGCTCCATCCATCTTCCCATCAATTCTGACCAGCTTCCCTGTCCCTGCTGAAGAGAAGCACCACCACAGCATGATGCTGCCACCACCATATTTGACAGTGGGGATGGTGTGTTCAGAGTGATGTGCATTGTTAGTTTTCCGCCACACATAGCGTTTTGCATTTTGGCCAGAAAGTTCCATTTTGGTCTCATCTGACCAGAGCACCTTCTTCCACATGTTTGTTGTGTTCCCCACATGGATTGTGGCAAACGGGACTTCTTATGGTTTTCTGTTAACAATGGCTTTCTTCTTGCCACTCTTCCATAAAGGCCAACTTTGTGCAGTGCACGACTGATAGTTGTCCTATGGACAGATTCCCCCACCTGAGCTGTAGATCTCTGTAGCTCGTCCAGAGTTACCATGGGCCCCTTGACTGAATTTCTGATCAGCGCTCTCCTTGTTCGGCCTGTGAATTTAGGTGGACGGCCTTGTCTTGCTAGGTTTATAGTTGTGCCATACTCCTGCCATTTCTGAATGATCGCTTGAGCAGTGCACCCTGGGATGTTCAAGGCTTGGGAAATCTTTTTGTAGGCTAAGCCTGCTTTAAAATCCTCAATAACTTTATCCCTGACCTGTCTGGTGTGTTCTTTGGACTTCATGATGTTGTTGCTCCCAATATTCTCTTAGACAACCTCTGAGGCCGTCACAGAGCAGCTGTATTTTTACTGACATTAGATTACGCGCAGGTGCACTTTATTTAGTCATTAGCACTCATCAGGCAATGTCTATGGGCAACTGAATGCACTCAGACCAAAGGGGGCTGAATAATTACACACACCCCACTTTGCAGTTATTTATTTGTAAAAAGTGTTTGGAATGATGTGTAATTTTTGTTCCACTTCTCACGTGTACACCACTTTGTTTTGGTCTTTCACATGGAATTCCAATAAAATTGATTTATGTTTGTGGCTGTAATGTGACAAATTGTGGAAAAGTTCAAGGGGGCTGAATACTTTTGCAAGCTACTGTAAATCTCTCAAACAGCTCCATGTTATCCCTTCAAGGTTGTTATTCATATCAGGCATAATGGCATCTTTATTATCTAGAGGTAGAGGTCTTTTATGCACCTAGAACACCTTATAAAAACATACAATTTTCATTTGATGACAATTATATCACATTTATGTACAAAAAACAGGTATTTTTGCTGTATTGTGATGCGACACATTGCCTGGCAATTCCTATGGACTAAAAATGACATTTACATAGTAAACAGGGACTCACAAAAATTGTTAAACTTCTTACTGGTGGTCTTTTGGCTCGTCCAGAAATTGAGATCAGCAGTATCTGTAATTTAGTGATAGAATTCTGGCACAAATAGATGGCACTCAGATTACAGAGTTGTAGAAAATAGATTGATTGAGTGATTGATTGATTGATTGATTGAATCTTTATTTTGAACATGTTGAAAAAGTACAACAACATAGAATTCAAAGAGACAAATAAACAAAGCAAAACAAAAGGAAAAACGAGCAACCACAACTATAAATAACTTTCATGTTCAACAAGGAGCAGGAAGAAGCATGAGCTTATTTAATCCCACCCCTTTTCCACTATGTAGTAATCAATAGACTACAGAAATACCTCCTTGTAATTACATATGTTATGTGTATTTTTCATATATATATATATATATATATGTTTCTATCTATCCATACATACATATATACACATACACACATATACACATTTTCAATAACCCCAGTAACACCTCAGAGGATACAAACCTACAGATATATATACCCATACCAACATACCCGTGCACCCGCACACACATGAAAATATTCGACAACAACACCCTATCAAATCTCTATCTCCTCCCTGTACCCTGTAAAAACCATATCCTTAAACCGCTTTTTAAACTGAGCCATGCTCGGACATTGCTTCTTATCTTTACTTAGTCTGTTCCACGGCTTCACTCCACACACAGAGATGGAAAAACTTTTTAATGTTGTACGGATACAAGGATGTTTTAAATTTAATTCCCCCCTCAAATTGTATCCCCGTTCCCTTTTAGAAAACAATTTTAGAATATTGTTAGGAAGCAGGTTATTTATTGCTTTATACATAATTTGTGCAGTGAGAAAATGAACTTGTGATGATCCTGGGCCATGTTGGCCCAGCATTCTTAGTTTTTGTGCGTTTTGTATTTTGTTCTTTATTTATGCCCTGGTTTCTAGGTTGTTCTGTTAAGATGTTCCTTATTTGATTACCCCCTGTGTGCTCCTCTGTGTATCTGTGAGCCCTTGTTTCCCCTCCTTGTGTTTTATTCCATGTTTTCCCCAGCCCGTAATGTCCCTGCTCTCTCTCCTCCTGTTTGAACCTCTGTGTACTTCCTGTTTTACTTTGACAGTGTCCCATCAGTGTTGCGTTTACTCCTGCCGTGTCTTGTTATGATTATCAGTGTCACCTGTGTTCCCCGTGTGCTCCCACTTCCCTCGTTAACCCTCTGTGTATTTATGTCTGCGTCTCCCTCAGTTCTGTGCTACATTCTCCCTCATTCATGGCCGGGTGTTTCTCCGAGTATTACATTATAGTTTCCCAGTTTAGGTTGTATGGTTTTTCTCTCGAGCAATAAAGCTGTGTTTTGAGTTCATTCCTGCGTCCATGAGCTTGCATTTGGGTCCTCATCCTGCCTGCACACAGCCTAATCATGACAGAAGAACGCGGCCACGACATGGACCCAGCAGCTCACAATCCCTCCGCTGAGCTCCGGGCAGATTTAATTGACACGGTGGAGTACCATTGCCAAGAGTGGGTAGCGCTGCCAGTTCCAGAATACCAGGAGTTGTTAGCCACTCGCTTACAGAGGATGGTTTCCGGACTCCCCTGGCTATTTGGCGCGCTACACCCCCTCATTCAGGACTTCCTTGTCTCCACCGTACGTATCCGCCCGGAGCTGTCTCTCCAGTATGAAGAGTCGGAGGATGTTCAGCCCGGTCCGCTGGAGGATTCGCGGCCCGGTTCATCTCCTCCCCCTTCTCGGCGAAAACGGCGTACATGCCGCCGTCGCGCCAGTACAGCTGAGCAGGCTTCACCCGTGGGAGAGAGTGACTGTGCGTCACACACTCAGCCCAAATGTTCTGAACCCGGACTTCATGACTTATCCACCACCGTGAGTAGCACTGTTTGGCCCTCCGTGGATATTGTGTTGCCTAACTCAGATAATTATGCCACTTTGTGTTTGGACTCTAGAGACACTATACAGCGAGGCACCTCAGTGTCAGATTATTCACCAGTTGCTCTCGCTAGTGATCTTTGTGTTTTTGAGCCCTCAGATTCTGGTAATGCTTGCAGTATTTCCTCTGAGTTAGCCAATATGGATGTTTCCACCGTAGAGTTAGCTGAACAAAGGACTGTTATTCCACACCAGCCTCACCTACACCTACACCTACTAACTATAAGCTAGACAGCTTAAGAACAGCAGAGTTGCTGAAGCCAGCCTGCCATAAGTCTCTGATTGCTAGTACTGTGTTCGGCACCATCAACCTAGTTTACCCTGTGTCAGTTACTGTTCCTGTGCTTCGCTCTCCACCTCCAGTTCCTGTACCCAGGGCAGCGCGGGCCCAGCTTTCCCTTGCACCCGTATCAGTTCCTCAGGTGAGGGTGGCTGAGGACCAGCTGGTCCCTACTTCCGTCTCCAGCCTGGCAGAGGCTCCGTTCATCCCTGCACCCGTACCTGCTCCTCGGGTGGGGTTGATGGACAGCCAGCCATTGCCTGCGCCTGTTTCAGTTCCCCGGGTGAGGTCAACTGTGACCCTGCCGACTCCTGCACTCGTCTCAGTTCCTCGGGTGGGAGCAGCAGAGGTCCAGCTAGCTCCTGCACCTACACCGGCTCCCAGGGAATGGGCAGCCAGAGCCCAGCTCGTCCCTGCACCCGTGTCTGTTCCTCGGGTGGGGATGGCTGGTGTTCAGCCAGGCCCAGTACCCGTTCCTGTTCCCCGGAGGAGAGCAGCCAAGAGTCAGACACCTGCTCAGTCACAAGTTCAGCTACCTGCTCATCCACCATCACTATAACCATCATCTCAACCACCACTACAACCCATGCTTTTATCCATAGCGCAGTCATTAGCTCTGTTATTAGCCCAGTTCCTTGTTTTGTCACCAGCTCATTCTCTAGTTCAGTCATTAGCTCAGTCACCAGCCCAGTTAATAGCTCAGCAACCCATTCAGACACTGCCAACCTCAGCTGGAAGCCTTTGTGAGCTTTCTCCGCCAGCTGAGGACTGCGTGGTGCTGACAAACTTTGGACAGACTGAAATGTAATTATTGTCAAGAGTGAACAAGCACTGATAGTGTAATCTACA